>NC_056730.1:596936650-597236650 GCF_019279795.1 Protopterus annectens | reverse complement strand
CTCATATGGCGGCACGTAGTGCGATCACTGTGTGTCAGCCAGTATACATTAAAACGAAGCTATTTTACACTTTGCGCTTTGCTTTGTCATGTTGCGCTTATATCACAATGTACTTTTATTAAAGTAATATTTAGATAGTTTTCTGTGTAATTAAGATGCGTTGCTTTATGTTTTATGTTTTATATAATCAATTTTTAGATGCACGCAATGTTATTATTGTGTGCTTATTAATTACATAACAGAAAGAAGCTATTTGCTTATTATAACCTCGTATCGTGGCACGTAGTGTGATTACTGTGTATCAACCAATATATATAAGAACAAAGCTATTTTGCATTTTGACTTGTTCTGTTGCTCTTATATTACAATGTATTTCACAAAAGCAACATCTTGGCTTCACTACTTGCCATATATGGGCAGCATTTCCTCACTAATGGTGTATAGATGATTTGTTCATTAATTCTAAATTACTCAATTATATCTATGCAAAACTAAGAAATGATAACAAGCTTAGTGTGAGTTTTCTAAATATGGGCATAGTTTCCTGTAAATATATATACGAAAATATATTGTTACCAAGATGGTTATGTTGTTAATATTTGATGACAGCCTGCTCTTGAAGCTTATTTAATCACGAAGCTATATTTATATACTAACACTACCATGTTTTAGAAATTTTAATTGTGTTTCTTTTAAGTGGCTTTCAGGTTATTGATTATAGCCTAGCCTGATCGTTCGCTATGTTGCTGCTGAATTTTTACTAATTATGTAATTAGGTATTTAATCAATATACTGCTTGATCTAATTGCATAATTGGAAGTTAATGTTTTAGTATAAAAGTGCCCATTTAGTTTCTGTAACTTGTAACCTGAGGAAGCGCAATTTACATTGCGTGAAAGCGCTTGTTTTTGTTCTACAAATAAATTTATTTTATTTCATTTTATTTCGTGGTGGTTTCTGCATTTTTCCAGTTTTACATGCACTGACAACCTAGGGCCCTAGGGACTGACACCTTACTCTGACTCACATAGATATTAGTAAAAATGATGCCAGCCAGCCCACACAACTTTTACCTCACCATGTATTGGCTGTGGATTGTGTGAATCAGACAGAGTCAGCCCCAGACTACAGGTCTGTCAACTGCTACATTCACAAGGTAAGTCACTCTCCTGTACACCACTTGTAAGGGGTACTACAATATGGTAACATATGTATTGACCTGCCTCATGTATGCAAGGGAATATAGTGGGCTATATATAGTGTAGTAGTGGGCTACTTGCAGATATCTATAGTGGGCTACTGAGCTACTTGTACAGATGTAACAGCCACTTGGGACAACAGACACTCACTAGTATGTGCCCCATAATAAGCACTAGGCCACATGGCTGGAAACTCCACGACAGTATTCCAGGGAGATGCCAAACAGTGGGATCACAGGACAGTCGCACAGCTGTCTATGCCAGCAGAGCATAAGCTGGTTGTCCCCCACCCCAGATACATCAGTGTTCCCATGCAACTGCTGTAACAGTAAGTTTGCAATGATATACCATCAGAGCAGACAATTCCTCTATCTTGCTGACAGTGTGAGGAAAGAAACCTTTCTGTCTGGCGGCTGGTGTGGCTTAGTGGGCCATAGACAGTAGCATGTGTAATGGTGCTGATGGTTCAAATCGGGCAGCATCCAACATCTTTTGCATGTGATGTACTCATATGATGGTAGTCCCACAAACTGTCATAAACCCTCAATATGTTACTGCAAGAAAGCTGAACAAAGCCAGAATGAATGGGAGCACAAAGGGCCATACCTACAGACAAACATTATACATGCTGTGTGTAACCTAGCAGGTGGCTAATATAACAGCAGCCTGTAACAGAGCAGATTAGCTGCAGGATGTGAAAGCCATCACTTAAATGTGTCAGTGGTACAACAAGTCAGTGACCAGTGTACAGTATAGCACCGGGAAACTACAAATGTGTTAGAAACACAGCAGACATATGGAGCGAATTGCTGGACATTCTGCAAAAACATTTTACAGGGAGAAGTATGCAGACTGTCACTCTGTGTGTGGTGTTTTACCATGTACTCCAATCACATCATACCTCTCAACCTCTTAGAGTAGGAAATCTAGACAAATAAAATGAATAAAAGTGGGACCAAGGACCACACATTGGGACAGGTTTTAAATATTTGTTCCTACAAATGTAGAATGTTGATAGAATAACAGGTCCTGCATTAGCATGGCTGTCCTATGTGCATGGAGTCTGAAACTCAAATGTCTGTCATTTATTTACTTCAATTTTCACTGATTTGCCACTAATTTGCCAGAAAACCACAATGTTATGTGAAACAGGACAAAAATATAAGGCAAAAGTCTGGACAGTCTGTGAAGCTCTGTACAGGTCTGAAGTTTGAGTCATATATTAAGATCAGCAAACAGCCAGAGAATGCCTTGGACAATATCAGGCAACTGCAATACTGTGGTAACAGGTGCAGCAGTCAATGGCCTGCAGCACACAATAATCCTGGACTGGAGTACAGGTATCTCTGGTCTGGATTCACCTTGTAAGCACTGACAATCACACTGGGCATGCTCCTACACTTAGCTAACTGGATCCCAAGTCTGTTACCTCAACCACCCAAAGACCTGCTATGTGGAAATATGCCTGTACATATATACAGATAGATATTCATATCTGTCTCTCCCTATCCCCATCATGCTTGATTAGTGTCTCTATCAGTATGTGGCACATATGTGTGTGTGTGTGTGTGTGTGTATATATATATATATATATATATATATATATATATATATGATAACAAGATGTATATATAGCTATATAAAGTACAATAATACATAGACTCCCCATATACTTCTACATAACAAATTTACATTACTTACACACACAACTACTTTTAAGGAGACAACTCTGCTATACACATTTATATAGCTATGGGCAGGGATGTACAAATGTTCCCACATTCCCCTGAATGCTGGGGTTATCTGCACATACACATTACAACAGCTGTCCAATAGCACCAGACCAAGGCTGCAACAGCACATAATTCACTCACCCATATACCCCTGAGCCTCCAGGCTGTCACCCTGCAGACAGACATAGGTATGCAGGTGGTGTAATGTACAAATGGGCGCAATGCATTCCTTGGATAGATCATATTGTCCCTGGCCACATGTCTGCCTATCAAACTGAAAACAGTCACATGTGGCCATATGGTAAGTGTACACACATAGCAGGGATAGTCCCAGATTTCCTACCCTTAGGACACTAGATACAATAACAGTACTAAGCAGTATCACTCTGCAAGCCACACATGCTGTCTAACACAAGGCCACTTTGCATACTCCACAAGTACTGTGCCTGCATCAGCATATACAACAGGCATAACTTGTGGCATGTGCAATAGGTACTGTGAGCTGTAGTGTGTAATACTAGAAAGGTAGGAGTTCTAATCTCACATCTTCCAACTGTGTGTGTGTGTGTGTGTGTGTGTGTGTGTGTGTGTGTGTGTGTGTGTGTGTGTGTGTGTGTGTCTATGTGTGTGTATCAATATATCCTCTCACTACACTATGCACATGCCCATATGGGCTGTCTCTGTGCAATGGTATGCATTTTATGGCCCTGTGACTGGCTGCTGGCCTCTAAACTCCCTCCTCTACAAGGCCTGTAGATGTCATCTGCCTTAAGAGCACTGGCTGACAATCTAGCAACAGCTAAACTCTGTGGTGCACGAGATAAGTACTGTAAGCCATAGTGTATATGACTAGATAGGTAGGAGTTCTAATTTCACATCATTCAACTGTGCGTTTGTGTGTAAATATATCCCCATGCAGCACTTCAGAAAAGCCTGGATGTGCTGTCTCTGTGCAATGATTATGCATTTTATGCCCACTGACTAGCTGCTGGCCTCAACATTGGTCTATGTTACAAGGCTTGCTGATGTCATCTACCTTAACAGCACTGGCTGATAGTGTATTATTAGATAAACAGCATGGCACATGCGATACATACTGCAAGCTATAGTGTGTAATACTAGATAGGTATAGGTTCTAATCCCACAGTATCCAACTTGTCTGTGTGTGAAAATATGTCCCCTTACAGCACTAGATATATGCCCATGTGGCCTACATCTATGCTTTTGTTATGCAATTTATGGCCTGTGACTATCTGGTGGCCCTAAATTGCCCTTCTCTACATAAGCATAATCAATATCCACCACCATCTAAAATTTTACGTGTGGAACACCCAAGTGACATATATGAAGGGTAGTAGAGTGTGTCACAGAATATGAAAGCATGATGACGCTGACTGTCCCCATTGTCCCTGACACACTGTTCTACACATATGCACCTAGGAAGCCATGCATGTATACTGGCATACCTTGCTGACGTCATATCTCTGCTGTGCTGCCTTGCCCTCCTGTGCCGTTGTATTGCTGCCAGGTGTCCATAGTTGAACCGCTCAGACTCCTGGGAAGAAAAACATGCACAAGTCTGTGACACACCTGCCATTCTGAAACACTACTGCCAGTCTACCATCAGGCAACAAAGATATGCAACGTTTGATGTGCAGTCCTGATACATGCCAGCATACAGTACCTGTCATGGCCAACAATAACTGCAATGGCATAACACTACTGCACTACACAAACACATGTAAAGTTATATAGTCACCCTGTGCATTAGACACATATATGCAGGTCCCTGCATCGATGGCATGGATGGCAGGGATGTGGCACAGGTATCATCACATGCACAAGGTGTGGTGTGGGGGTGCCAGAGGCCTAGGCTGTACCAAACAGTTGACAACATGTGTGTGTGAGTCAGGAAGGGGTACTGGTTACATGGGCCATGAAGAGGTGCCATGTGTGTCTGTAGGTGACCTGCATGTGACAGTGGTGTTGGAGTGTGTGCCTGTACATGGTCAAGCCTAGTGCTAGCCCTATACATGTGTGCGGTGGACAGCTGTAGACCGTACATGGTAGAATAGACAGTTCACCTTCTCCAGTTATGAACACGGGAACTGGCTTCACCAGGAATAGCATGGGCAGCACCATGCCCAAGGTCATATGTGGTGCTAGCAGCTGATGGTGGCTGCTGTCTTCTGGGCCTGTGTACCCCACAGGAGCCCCTAGGCCCACATGTCCATGGCCTGCTATGTCATGGTATAAACAGCGTGATTGTGAGTGTGCATGGCCATGTGGACTGCCAGCAAATGGCATTGCTGGCCTATGTTCATGTGTCTGACACCCAACTCCAACCACATGTTCCAGCACAGACAACATGTGCTCAAAGACAGACACTGTCTCAGCCCACCATCTGACCACTGCAGCAATGAAATGTTCCATGGCATCACCTATGTGGTGGAGACAGTCATGGATGTCAGACTGTGCTGCATCCATAACCATAAGCATCCATGGTGTTGCTTTCAGATGATGCCTGTGCCTCCATGACAGCCCAAAACATGCTGTGAGTTACCTGAGATTTGACACCTGCAACAGGAGGTGGATGGGGCAGCAGTCCTCCTTCGAGCACCCCTGTCAATCTGCCTGTGTGGGACCTTGCCAGCTGCCTGGCTATGGCCAGTGTCTACACTCACCGATGCCATAGTTCTCACACTGTCCTGTACTATGTTACCACCCTCTGACTGTCCAATATATGTGGCCTCTGGTGACTGGGTATGTGTGGGCATACTGACTGCATGTGGGGACAGTGGGGACAGAAGAGGGATGTCAATCTCTGGGACAGATTCAGCCACCAACAACTCCACCTGTGCCTCACTATGGCCACCATCATCATCAGAGTCTGATGAGACACTGACATGAGGTTGTGAGGGAGGCAGAATCCACCCCCCTGTTCACCTGTGAGAAGCAAGACAAATGCAGTACATTACCACCTCTACTATTATGTATAGTAATCCATACAGACTCATACAGATGAGGACCCACAACTGCATTACATGTCCCACATCTTCTCATCTCTGATACCATGCACAACACACAAACTCACAACATACAGACAGCTGAGGCCCTGCATAACATGCATGTCACCTACATCCAGGTAACGTTGCCAGTGCAATATACCTGTGAGGTATGCAAGATGACAGTGTATGTGATAGAACTACACATAAAACCCAGTACACCTATCTTGACAATGATATGCCAGTTGCAGTAGCAGTGCCTCATGTATGTACCTTTTCCCTATTGTGTTTGAATGGGCATCTTGGAGTAATTGCCTCATGTATAGCAGGCTGTGAAGTTGCTCATAACTATAAGTGCAAACATGTTAATGTTTGTACAAATACACATCTGTCATTCCTTAAGCTATGCACTGTAGTTAACTGCTCTGAAATGGAACATACTATTCTACTCTGGCTAAGCACAACAGTTGTGCATAAGGCAAAATGTATTTATTTATTTATTTGCATTTGTTTACCGGGAAGGTCCACTGGGCCAAAAATGTCCATTTTCAGTGGATGCCTGGGGAGAAAAACTCCACAGAGATGTATACAAAAAAACAAGACAACTAGCAAATACAAAAAGAGCTGACAATGAAATAGGTTTTTAACAAAAGTAATGAGGCAGTGAGGCAATACAGTTGTAAATAAAACTATCTACTGCTTCTACTAGTATGTGTAATATGAAATATGAAATAGGCTTTTAACAAAGTAATTAGGCAATACAGTCATAAATAAGACTATCTACTGATTCTGCTAGTATATGTAATTACAGCAAATGATTAATAATCAGGAGATAGGTAGATTTAAGGAGGAAGGTAGGAAGGAGAAAGAGAAAGGTGGAGGTGGTAGTAGGAGAGAGAAAAATCAAGTTATAGAGTGTGAGGAACTAGCACATGAGCATAGCCACTGTGAGGACATACATTTGTTAATGGCAGCCCTTAACTTCCAAAGGGTATATATGACCTGTAAAACAACAGTATTACACTTACCAGGTACAGGACTATGAGCTCTGGTCACACCTGATGGACCTATGAAAAGGTGAGGGAGAAGTATTGCCAGCAGCATCAAATGTTGCAGTGTTACAAGGTAATACGTGTGTATATTCACATGTACAGTAGCTAATGTGATACTGGCTAGATTGCTGACATTCTGAGTATGTGTAAACAGCTGTGGGCAAAAGCCACCCCCCCCCCCCAATGCAGATTGACACGACACCCATGTACTGGTCTGTAGAGCCTGCCACAATGACTGCTAAGGTATTATACTGATGAACACAGTAAGTTTACCTGGACGTTCTTCTGATGTAGACCCTGTGGCACCCACCTCCAGGAGCATGGTGTGATGCTTGGCTGGGAGCTGTTGATTGATCCTAGGTTCACCAAACATTCTTCTGTGGCTGAGAATGGTTGTTGTGTTGCAAGCTATCTACCGGTGGCAGCACAATCCCTGGCAACAGCAGCTTCCCTTTGACATGTGGCACTGACCATATCTGTAGCCCGGTGTTGGACCCCCTCGTAGATCCTGTCCTGTTGGCCAATATGATTATTAGCCCTCACAAGGTTGGCTCGCAATGCTACCCATTGTTTATGATTGTGGTGGCCCATTGAAAGCAGAATGTGATGGTTCAGTTTGAGGGCATCCAGTATAGCGTCATTCTCTGCAGATGAAAATTGAGGTGTTTCTGTTGGTACATCATTCCTGCAAGACAGCAAGAGGGGAACACATTATAGGACCAGATATGTGGATATCCACTATGTACAGACCCTACATACTCATAATGGCCTGCACTACCCACTACTCCCTCAAACATTATACCCCACAGTTTGGCAACACACTACATGTGTGGTTATCATAAGATAGTAGCAATACTGTGTAAAGTCCCTGTGTGTTGTGACAGATTCTGCTGTATGTCTCTACACCCATCACCTCAGTGTACTGTGGTGGCTCCCTACAGGCAAATCCATACTAATATATTATAAGGCCACTGTTGGACAAATAGCAGTGTGCTATTCCAACAACTATATGGGGACAGTCCAGCAACACCAGTGTGCCACAATGACAGACAGCAATGCAAATCTTCTGTAGGGCATGTTCCCTGTAAGCATCATACCTCTCAACTCTGCAGATGTTTACATAATGTCACCATGTTTGCCTCATAGATGTGGTGTTTCTTGCACAAACTTGTGGATGTCTGACAAATGTTTGTCCACTGATTGATGGATGCTGTCAAAAAATTGATACAGAATCTGTCACCCATCAGACCCCTCAGACAATATTTATGCTGCAGTAATATCTGTTAGTCTATTCACATTTTTACTTTGTATGGCCAATATGCATACTCTGTCACTGAGTTTGGGCCTTTGTCCCCACATTAAATATTACTTTGTCTTGATTTCTTACTGTAGGAGGTTGAGAAGTATGTTAGGCAAAGCTCTCAACCAGACAGGGATGAATGTCCATGAAACAGGGACTTAGCCAGACCACATCAGGGACATACAGGGACATTTTTACTATGTTAGTACAATTTATGTATGACATTGACAGACTGAGAGGAGGTGAATTACAGTACATCATTTGATATTACAGGAGTGAAAACCCTTACTTAGTGTCACTATGTTTTATGTGTAGTCCACTGTCTTTACTACAACAGCCAACCGTTGTAGTAGGGATAGACAGGGACAGAGCAGAGATGTGATTCAAAGCAGGGACAGTTGAGAGGCATGCCTGTAGTGCTGGACAGCACAGTATCACTCACATGTTATTATCATAGATATAATACAACCCTAAAGATTTAATCCCTATTCCCCATACCTCCATCCTCCCATCTGCATCCCATTTTATGTGGAAATGTAGTACATACCTGGTAGAGTGATGTATTCCTTTCTTGAAGTGTTCCTCTGCAAATGCTTTGAACATATGTTGCCTGTGTGAGTTAAACCACATGCATACCTGTTCCCCATAAGCAGTTGCTTGCCTTTTGTAGGTAATGCTCATTAACAGGTAATTGCCTCTGCACCAATCTGTGTCTCAGAATTGCTAATTGCATCCAAAACAGATGACTTGCACTATCATTAGCCAATGACATAGCACCACAGTGCAATATATAAGGCCTTCATGAAGGCCTTGGCCCCTTTGTTAGTTTTTGAGATGGGCATTACTGAGGTGTGGAGACTATAGCAATGCAGAGGGTAAGTACAAATACTGTCCACTATAGAGATGTATGATGTATGTCCACAGTTTTGACTCATATGTTTGGTCACTGTCCAATGACAGTGTGGTCATCTGGCAGTTCACTGGCAAACATTGTGGGTAGAGGTCAGAAAGGGGAGATAGACATGTGAGTGTCACACTTCATACCTGTCAAAATATGCATCCTAATCCAGTAGCTGCTAGTCTATCAACTTACTATCTTTGTAGGGGCAGATGGTGAAACATGTACCTATCTCTGGTCCCCCATCCCCATTTATGTATGGTTATGTCTGGATCCCTTGTTATAGGGGGTTGGGATGTATGGTCAGTCTGTAGCAGCTACCTGAACATACAGCCATGTATCCTCCAGGCTGCAGCTGCTGCTGCAGTCTAGGACACATAGGGGGGAGCATGAACATGTTGGAGGCCAGCAAGCTGTACATATAACTGTGGCAGCTTTGGCAGCCCTGTTATTACAGCAGAGCCAGGGTAAGGGTGCCCATTATAGTCCAGTTGAGGCATGTGCTTAAGGTACATTTGTTATGAACAGTGCCAGCAGAGTGGTAGGTGACATATAGTTAGGCTATACAAATATGTGCAGTGGGTCCATATCTGCAGGCCTGTGACTTGCAAAACTGAGTAGCTGATAATTCAGTAGCAGTAACCTATGGGAATTAAAATTGCATGACTCAGTCATTATGTGCTGTGTTCACAACAATGCAGTTGAAGTGCCAATACACTGGATTAAAACCCAGGACTGTGTGTGGCAAAATGTTCTGTGCCCAAGGCATTTAACAGACTGTGCTAGTGAGTCAGAGCAGGATCAGGTTTATTTACCAGATATATGTGCTGACATACAGGCTGTGACACACGTCTGCATCCATCAGTATCTGCATGGCTTTCAAAGGCATTTGTTCTGCAGCAGGATCCCATCTGAACATATGTACTGTACAATTGATGCCTTAGCAGGTGTGTTTCAAGATGTTGCAGATAAAAGGGACCATTTACCTGCTATCACAGGCCTCATGTACCACCATTATTATTTATTCAGCTGTCTACTGATGTGTTCTTTGCATCAGAGTCCCAGGTATACTCCCATTTTTCATATTAGGTTTGATTTCAGTCTGTCAGTGGCAATCAGTATGTATTGCTGGAAACACCTGTTTTAATTAAGATATGTGTGGCCAAATGGGTTAGTGCAGTAGGCTGTAGTTGCTTAACACTGTGAAAAACACATAGGAACATTTAAGCTCATGTACGCGGGTTTGTGCTGTGCTGGTAACACAGCGCTCCACTCAAATCTGCATTGAAAAGAAAACGTGGGTGATAGGACAGTGGTGAAATAGGGGCAAGCAGGGGGAAAAATGTATTGAAAGGCAGGATGGGTATAGGGACAAACCATAGCTTTCCACTTCTTGTAAAGCAATAGCTGTGCAGTTTGACAGATTTTGTGGATGAATTTAGACTCATATACTCCAGAGAGAGGGGTGAGGACAACATAAATGCATTGTCAAGCCAATTAAACCAAATTAGTTGTGGCCAGTGGACACGTGCAAAATGGGGAGCTATGTATAGGGCAATAGTTTTTGTGGGACAGGTGCTCATCATTTTTTTTTTTAAGGAGAGAGTGGAATGTTGGGGAAGGGAATCAGGTACTTGTGGGGAGGTAAGTTGAGTAGGAGAGGATGCAATTGTAGACAGGCAAGATAACAGACAAGGGCAGTGTGTGACACTTGAGGGGGTAAACACCTTGGATGGGGAGGGTGTTATGGAATCCGAAGTGCATGTGCCTCCAGATGATAGCAGTATGTCTGAGATCCCCACCCATGGGCAGTTGATACTGCTCCTTCACTGCCCCAAAGGTGGCTGTGCTGGAGGCTGGATGCCAGGGCCAGCTGGCCCCACCAGGTTGTCCAGTCTGCCCTAAATCCAGTGTAGGTGATGTTCTTAGCTCCTATGAACAATCCTGTGCACCATGGCCAGTAATCCATCCTGGGTGACTACTGCCCCTCCTCCATCTCTCCTGGGAGGGATGAGCCTTGCTGTCTGAGGCAGCTCCACCACAAGGTGGTGCAGGGCCAGCAGAGGGGGCCCAGTTCCATGGCCCCCTGAGGTAGGGTAGGCGGATCAGCGCAGGAACCAGCCTACCTTGACATGCTGTGATTATGGAGGTAAAGTAATACATATAAGTTAGTTATGAACAAAACCATTTTTAGTAATAACTGCATGCCAAAACATTGGAAATAACCCCATTACATTTCAATGCATATTATGTGAAACACAACAATAAATAACAGAAAAGTCAGTATATAAACAACATGCTAGTAACAGTTATGGCATAAGGCCAACAGAATAGGTAATTCAGTAAGATATGTTAATATGCAGCCATTGTAATACATAACAATAACAAAACACACGCCCCAAAATAAAGTTTATAGAACAACATATGTTAATAGTATACCATAAACAATGAATAACAATAATAAATATTTGAAGATAAGGGGTGCCGATAGAGAGAAGTATAGGCCATTAATACCATTATAGATTATATAGTTGACAATAGTACTGCTATCTACTCTACAGTTCTGTCTCTTATTTATGTGTAAAAGTGCCCTATAGCTGCAGTAGCATGTAGATACCTCTCATACTGTCCACATGGGACAGTATGGACCAAGCAGTAACAACTGCAGGTACACAAATACACAGAACACTTGCACATCAGGTGTACCTATATAACTACCAAGGTGTACTGTGGGCTGATGTAGTGTTACTTTGCTATTTACATAATCATGTCAATGATACATCTAAGACAGAGGTATTACACAACAGTAATTACATTCTGTGACAGCGTGACACTTGAGAGACATGTATGTGTACAGTACAGATAGTACACAACTATCATGCCTTGCTTGGCAGTTATGAGGATAGAACCCAATAGCAGTGACTGCAGAGGACATCTGCCTCAAATGTATTAATTGACTGCAGCAACCTTTAACACACACACTCCAAGCATGCAGCAATACCAAAGTTTACACATTTTATTTATTTTCTTTTCTTTTATTATTATACTTATTTCCTGTATTGTATGCTGTATTTTCACATTATTGGTAATGATTGTAATGGTCTGTGACATCTAAGCACACAATAATGTACTCATAATATGGGATATTTCACCCATTTACCTGTAGTTCCTATGGAGAAAATATCTGTAAACATTACGTGACTGATACTGTAATATTTAGATCTACATAGCACTGGATTCTAACCCTGGTCTGTGTGTGGCAAAAATGTACTTCACACAAAGCATTTAGCAAACTGAGCTACTGAGTTACTGCTGATTACTAACTGACTGATATTTGCCTAGAGGTCACCTTGCACCAAAATATGACCTGCTAATAGTGGTACAGTTTTATACTTGACTGCAGTGACAGTTGAACACACATTCATGACATTCAAGCATGACAGACATACTAGGTAAAGTATGCATTACTACACAGAATGCAGGTGTATACAATACATTGTTAGTGTGTTGAAATATCTGTGAAGTCAACAAACAATATCCGATTATGGGTTATTTGCAGTCTACAACTAGTACATTATTATACCTGACTGCAGCATCATACCTAACGGCCTGAATACTTGTAGCTGACATGTAATAGTGAAAACAAGACAATCCTGCTGTACATGATGTACCTTGGTGTTATTGCTTTTGGTCCATGTGACATTGCAGATCAGTTGTCATAGGTCATTTCTTACAAAACAACTCTAAACTTACACTTATTGCACAATAGACTTTATTAGATATACCTTCATGCAGGTACTTATATTATTTTGTGTTTTTATTGCAGAACAGTTGTAATAATTGATTTCTTACAAAACAGCCCTACTTCCACACTTCCTGCACAACACACTTTATTAGATATACCTTTATGCAGGTACTGATATTATTTCATGTTTTATTGCAGAACAGTTGTAATAATTGATTTCTTGCAAAACAGCCCTAATTGCACAGTCATTGCACAACAGACTTTATTAGAGATACCTGCAATTAGTTACTGGTATAATTTCATGTTTTTATTGCACAACAGTTGTCATTATGCAGGTGTTGCAATACAGCTGTAATTCCACAGTTATTGCACTACAAACTTTATTGCATATACTTTATTACAGTTAATGCTTTAGTCTTCCCTGCTTATGGCACTACAGTTGGCAGTATGCACTTCTTGCAGTACAGGTGTAAGTTCACATTCATTGCAAAACAATTGTTACTGTATATACCTAATCACAGTTAATGCTTTACTCTTTCTTACTTATTTGACTATAGATAGCAAAATACATCTGTACTCACCACACTCACGGCATGACCTGGCCAAGTGCCCGGCATGTGCCATGATGTTGAGAGCCCACTCCTCTACAGCTACTGGGAGAGAAGCACACCATTATGCATACCAGTTTAGCAGACATTTAAGATTAGATATTGGTGAAACACAGGTAATAGTACTTACATACACGTGGGACATTCCCAGCCAGGAATTCTTTGACATAGGTGTCAAAGAGAACCCTCTTCCATCTTTTCAGTTTGTCATGGTGGTGACAACACTGTCACCTGTACGGGGCATACCAGTTCCACTGGTGAGGTCCCTTGCCAGCCAGTCCCAAGCCTCCGCCTTGCACTCTGAGCCCTGGTAACCTCCCTGCATCAGCCGGCCACTCATAGTTTTTGACAAGGAGTCCAACCATGACTCCAGACTCCTGAAATGCCCCACTGCTGCACCTGAAAGCACAAACCATCTCCAAAGCCTGCCATTGTATCCTTCAGAGACAGAACTCCAATGGATTATGCTGTGTTCCTGCCTATTGGGTGTAATATAGCCTGTTTTCCTGCCCTTACATGCCATTGGGCAATATTTAAAAATGCAGTGTGTCACTTAGCATGCAACCCAGCACAGCTGAACTGAGCAGTGCTAAAAACCTTTATGCTTAGCAGTGCACAAACCAGCCAAGCAGTGCATAAACATTAGTCATCATTATTTTGCTTATGCAGTGCTTAGCAGGTCTTAGAAGAGCTTAGTTGAGTGCAGCAGGCCAGTATTTAAAAATATTTTGCATAATTTCTATTTCAGACAAAAATTCTAACTTGCTCTTCCATGTGTTCACACTTTGTACCTACTGCACATGAGACTGAAACTCTTCCCATTTAGCTAAATGGATATCTGCAATGTTATTATACATTTGCATATACCTCTGAGCTACCTTTAAGCAATTCTGAGTACCACGACGAGCTGCCCAAACCTGCTCAGCTACACTTAAACTTGACCTTTATGGAACTAATTAAATATATCCCATTTCTATCTTTAAATGTCTGGCAGGTGTCTGGGTACTGCTTAGCATTGCTGCTGTCAGTGCCGTACCACGCAAACATGTTTTTTAAAAAAATTTAAAAAAATGAAATTACATTGCTATAATACAATTGGACAGTGCAGGGGGTATGTTATCTCTGGACACAGCACCACAATTCCTACACCGATTCAATAACCGTGTTTCATGGCTCTCCCTCAGCAATGTGGCATGATTAATATGCATTGCTCACTGCAGAGAGGGAACTGTGTATGGGGACACAGTAACAGTCCATGTAGGCTCTACACTATGACTACACAGATTTTATTAAATCTAGGGGAACATCTTTCATTTCATCAACCACTCTGGATAATCCCTTTCAAAAATGTTTTTAGTAACATTTCAGCTCATCAATAAACACTTGGTCTTTAGAGATCAATGAGATCATCTGAAAAAAGCATCCTTTCATTACATTTGAAACTCTATTTTAGGTCACTGTAATCAGTTGTTATAACAAGTGATTTAATTAACTAATCAATCAGTCAACTTTGTTGATCAGGTGGGTCAGCTAGACCAAAGACCACTTTCAGCCATGACATTGGCCAATTAGGCATTTAGAAATTTCAGTGGATAGTCACAGTTTTTTGTTATTTGCAGAATTCAAAGAGTGTAGCAGTTCAGTTGCAGAACAACAATGGTGTGACTTAGTGAATACAAATATAGATGACAGTGACACAACATGACTATATTATTTGTACAAATCAAACAGTATGAAAATTCATATGCAGAGCACCAACTTAGAGATGTGGAAGATAGAGTTAAATTCAGATGACAATGATACTCTATGAGGTCATTTACAGTTTAAAGAAAGTGGCCTATCAATGTATTGAGCTAAAAGACATTTACAAAGTTATATTAAGATGTTATTTACATATGTTTAACATGTAGCAAACTACTGTACTAATTCAGTTTAAAATTAACATAGTGTCTAGCTGTGTATAAGCTAGCAGCTATACGTTTGATTTATCTATTGTCTAAACAGTGGCTCTTGTATTCATTTCTAAGAAATTGAAGTAGCTCCTTTTTGTATATTTTTAATTCCTGTCTCTTTTTTCATATATGTTAAGGTTGTATGTTCCATACCCCAGGTGCAAGTTTTGAAAAAGCTTTTTCAACTATTGCCTTGTAAATTGGGTCTTTACAAACAGGTGGCATTGCCTGTAGAGGAATGAAGGGAATGGCTTGTTTGCCAGTATTGCAGTGTATACACTGGAAGTGGGCAGTAGGAACACTGAATTAGACTGAATATCAGGCACCCTGTGTTTGTGTAGGTTTCCTCCTGGTGCTCTAGTTCCCTTCCATAATCCAAAGTCATGCAGTAGGTATATTGGGCACTCCAGATTGGTCATAGGTGTGAGTGAGCATGCGCATGTGTAGCATAGATGAACCACCGTGGCAGGGCTAGCCACCTGGTGCTGAAAACCTTGGCTCAACATGATTGTCACTGCTGAAGGAACACTCCAACTCCATGTGCAAAAATAGGAAAAAAAGGGTTGTGGGTGGATGGATGGATGGATGGATGGATGGATGGATGGATGGATGGATGGATGGTTCAAGCAGTCGAGCAGTACAGCTGCCCTAGCAGTCACTGATAGCTAAGTGGGCTTTTCTAGATAGATATGATTAAGTATTAATATGTATTGGCTGTACTTTACTGAATGAAGAAAAGGTTCCATTGTTGGATCCATTAAGACTGTGCATGAACTGTAAAAGTTCTATTAGTTAAGCAGGAATTGAAACAGTAGCAAAGTTGGCTAGTGTTTCAAAAGTTCTTTAAGTCGGTGTAGAAAGAACAAGTTAGCAGACCCTTTTTTTCCATAGCTTCAAAGATAAATCTAGTTGCAGTGAATAGTACTGTTATTGTGCTAGATTTATTGTAAAATCCATGTTGAATTTAATTAACATATATTTAGACATGTTCTATTAGTTGCATATGTGAAGCTTTTTTTCATTGTTTTATCTTGTTGAAGTCAAAGAATTGAGAATAGCCTGTAATCTGAAGGGGACATAAGTTTTGAACTTTGGGAACTGCGACTATGATAGTTTGTTTCCATGAGTAATGAATTATTCCTGTTGTATGAGTAGTCACTTGAAGATAGTGTTTTACACCATTTGAATAAACTACTGATATAGTGCTGAATGTTTACTGACTTATCTGTGACCGTAATTTTGGGTTTCTTTTATACTTGTTAAGAAGATATAGCCTTCAAGTAAAATGCTGGGAGATGGCAAATGGAAAATATTGTGTCTGCTTTGGTGGTATTTATTGCCTATGGGTAAGGTAAATTGTGAGGAGTGGGAATGGTGAGTATAAGTGATTTCATATAATTAAATACTTCTGTTAGAAATGGGTTGGAGGCCATTTGTCATCGATGCTGAGTACCCTCCAGAGGTATTATGGGAGCCTTTGAATGCCAGTTGTCTGTGGCATATATAAGCTACTTTTGCTGCATTAGTGGTAATGTGTGCATATAGTCTGAGGTGGTAAAAATGTAGTCTATTGTTAGTACTGGAGGGCTCTGCTTTTTAGTTTCCAGATATCATCATACTGCTTTCAGAGTCATTTTTGGTATCTGCAATAATCCAAGGTCATACTGTACCTTTTACTCTTAATTTTTATTATGGGAAATCTGTTCTGTATTAGTGTGAGGATGTTTAATAACATAGCAAGTGGTGTAATTCGATTGCTGTCATTGTAAATTATATGATAGATTCAAGCTCTGTGCATATATCGTGTAGTGACTGGTCTGTAAAGAATCTATTGGTAATTATTTGTGCTACTTTTTTTGTGAATTGGATGACCAGAAGGACATAATAGGGTTATGTTTACTGAGTGTGTTTGGCAGTATTATTGTCTTCTCATATTTTTCTGAGATGTTTGTTATGATAATTTTAGTTGGTGGTTGAATTCTGAGAATCCTGTTTGAGGTGTTATTTTGGATTGAGTTCTCCAAGAATAATTAATTTGATTTACCAGACATGGTGATAAAAAATCAGTGTAATGGTTAAAATGCATAGTTTAGTAGAGGGATGTAAATAACAGCTATATTGATCTTTAGGTCATTTCCATAACTTATTTGAGGAAGTTTCGGCCACATTCAGTAGTGGATGTGTTTGGTTGCAATAAGGTAGATTGCATTTGGGTGTTATTCTTGACAAGCAGGAAAACCCCACCACCTCCTCTATGTCCTGGTATGTTATTGTAGAAGTAGTGGTAGTTTGTATGTAAAAAACATGAGGCACAATCTGGGTCCTGTAGCCAAGATGCAGTGATTGTCAGTGCAGTTGGATTGTACAGTGGTACCCAAGTTTACAGGAGTGACTGCTGTTAATGCCACATAGGCTGGAAAAGGCTATACTGAGACTATGATGCTTTAATTGCAGATTGACGTTCTGGCTATGGGATGTTGCTGAGACTGGAAGTGGGTGGAGTTCAATATTGCCTGAAATGATGAGGTACCAATCTTTAAAGAATGTTATAGACATGATATTGTTTAATAGGAATTTTGCATTGATCAATGGGGAAATTCTGTTGTGCAAATGCAAAGAATGTAGGCCACCATTCAGGTAGTGTTATACAGATGTGTTGTGTGTATTGATTATTTTGTGTGTTTTTTAATGTTATAATTGAATGTTGTGTTTTCTCTGCACTAAAGAGGTAGTCAGAGGTTAGTATGCATGGTACTTGAAGGGTTATAGTTGTGGCAGTGTGTATCCTAACTATATATATTATATTTTATAGTTTATGTGTAATGTCTGTGTCAGAGAGGTGCTTTACTTTATGGAGGTATTCCTTTCTGTTTGCTTTGTGTTTGGTGAATAGTTTAAATTGGTTGACAGACAGTGGTATAATATTGATGAATATATGTAGCTTTAATGAGGTGTGTGCTGAGTGGGAAAGAGAGGCATGGTTTAGAGAGGATAAACCGGAGGAGGTAGGGGAGTGGTTGAGGAAATGGGGATAGGAGATGAGTGAAGCAGGTCTCCAATCAGTCAATGGCAGTAGCCAATCAGGGTGTGCAGGAACACAAGCCACAGCAGACAGCAGAGAGAACAGAAAGGTAAATGCTGCAATGTATAGTTGTTTCACATGCATATATTTATAGATAATGCTGTGACGACTTATTACCTAAGGAGGCGTGCTGTTTCCCTAAGACCAGATTGTTTACAAATGGTAGCTGTATGTCAATAACTACCTCAGTGGGTTGGTGAGGAGTTGCTGTGTTGATGCAAGTGGAGATGATGTTTTTCTATGCTTTGCACACAAAAAGAGGATGTCTCCAGATATGTTCTGTTACTGTGTTGCAACTGATAGGCTACAGCAAAGTTAGTGGATTTGTCAAAAAGATATCTGTAATCTGTGATTAGTGCCTTTTGACTGATCTAGTGCAAAGAGAATATACAGAGGGCAGGTAGAAGGTATGTGCAGGCTGAGGAAATACAGGAAAATCCTTATGTCTGAATTGTACTAATGAACAATACATAGTACTATGAGTTAGTTAAGTCCTTATTTTAATGAAATTGCAAGTTTACTAGAGGTTTTCCAGCAAGTATATTGTTGAAAGATTAGCACCAAGTTCCTAGCTACAGAGCCATCTTAGTGAGAACTAGTGACACACGGGGTATGTTTCAAGCTTCAGACTGGCTCAAGGCTAATCAATAAGTTATTTGATGTTATGCTGCTACATGTTAAAGAACATTATGGTTCCCTGGACTGGCAAGGAGGAGGAGGACCAGAACTATGTCTGGCTTTACAACATCACCCACCTCTGTGAGGTACTGGATGCCAAAGAATGCACTCACTGGCAATAAAGGCTCTCACTGGTCACAGTCGTGGATATACAGCAATAGCAAAAACTGTAATTACCTCAACTGCCTCATAGCCTGCAAAGTATGGTGGTTCTCATGATTTCTACCTTTTGTGTGCTTCGGGCTTGTATGTCTGTTTCCAAAATGGTAATTTCCCACTGAGTCAAATCAGTGCTTGCATGGTATGCAGAATACATCCTGACACACAAATACTATGCATGTAGCCCATATCCCCTCCACCAAAAAGTTCTGATGTAAGTTGCATGTGCTTCTTGCTACTCATGTGACCCCTGGTTCATGCTCCCTACCTCATTGTTTGCAACCTTTAAATGTTGCTGAAATGAATTTCATTGGTACTCATACCCAGACATGGCTCTTCATAGTGCATGACTTTGGGCAACTGAAGGAATAGTTTTGATGCCCATATGTATCTGGGGGCTGCATTAGTATTTCACTGATGCAGCCGGCAAGACGTTTGTAGTCTGTGCCCTGCTCCGTAATATAACATTGTGGAAACAGAATCAACACTCTAACTATATAGCTGCTTTACACTATCTTCCACCAGCAGTAGAAGCAGCAACATTAGCAGTAACCAAAGGGGATGATGAGAATGGCCACCAACATGGGATGAAATGCGGTCACTAAGAGTTCCAAGGCAATGAAAGGTGAAACAAGCAGTACCGCTGGCAAGGTAGTCTCTGGTTAATCATTTTGGGCCATGATATATATATATATATATATATATATATATATATATATATATATATATATATATATATATATATATATATCTACATGGAAAAAAATAAGTATGATTCATACAGTGTTCCTGTCAAGCTTTGCTAGTCAGACTTATTCTGGTTTCACTGTGCATCAGACATTATCTCACCTCCACATGGGATGGACAGTGTTGTGGATCCCACTAAGGAAGTAGTGTGCACCTTACACATTGTGTGTGTGTGTGTGTGTGTGTGTGTGTGTGTGTGTGTGTGTGTGTGTGTGTGTGTGTGTGTGTGTGTGTGTGTGTGTGCCGAATGCAGAAAGGAGAACAGAGAGAAGGACTGCACTAGCAAAACCAATTGATCCACACTGTCACCACTAACTAATGCAGCATGGGGCTATTTTTTAATGCTAATGATTTTGTAGTGGGAAAGAGTTGGAAAGAATTGCTTCACATATGCATTATGGAATAAAGTTTTAGTGACTGGCAGCCAGGAAAGGTTTTATCTGCTAGGGGGATCCTGACACCAGCTTTCATAGTCCTTGGGGTTAACAACCATAGCCAGATCATGGTTAAATGGGGGCTCTAGACAGGGTGATGAGCCAGACCCCCTCCCCAGCCATTCCAGTATCTCATTACTTAGTCCATTCCCAGTTACCATGAACACTGCTCAAACCTGTCAGTGTACATACTATTTTCTTCTTTACTTTACAATGATTATAGAGGTTTAGATTTAATTTAAAACGTCTGTTTCAGATATCATAGCAGAAACAATGATGGCCATTTGCCAAACAAAACAAAACAGTCATATTGAAAACAGACTTAGCATGAGCAACAGTTAACTTCTCTTCCAATAAACTTACATTAATTGAAAATGCATCTGTCCAGTAGCAGATATAGAGTACCTTGGGCCCCAGGCTGTTTTCAAACCTTGCCCCCCCCACACACACACACACACACATTTTTAGGACTATGCATAAATGCATGTGTTCTTTAATTCACTTTCCATGCTGTTATAAGTTAAATTTCTTGTTTAATACTACAACATCTGGTACAGTGTGTTTGAAAGTTATAGTCTTGAACATTTTTTTCTATTAAGCAGCAGAACAAAATGTGTGCACCAATTTTTTGTTGACTATGTTAGTCCCACTAGTAGCGTCTTTTCAGGGGAAAACCAGAGGTGTTCTTTATACTTTTAGGGGAAAATTGGCTAGGGCATCAGGGAACTCCCCCGTCTCTATTCTGTTTGTGAGTAGGACCCATTTTGGAGGAGCACCTCCTCTATCTCTTCCAGGCACAGAGGCATCCCACACAGGGAGCCATATAGAGAAAACATAAGATAATGGACTGATGGAAGAAATAAAGGAGAAAGCAAATACTGTGACCAGAGAATGTGTGCAGAATTCTGAGTAAATGTTTCAAAGAAACCTGTTTGATGGAGATAAGTCAGGAAATGGTGGATGTGTAATTACAACCCTCCAGTTAGGAGGGTTGCAGGATGATTTAAAGAAATGGTTGTGCAGAGCTAGAAAATGAAGAAGATATTTCCTGAGGGATCATTATGGAGAAAATGTGAAAGGAAGATGCAGAGACAATCCTGACGAATAGTGGTAATGAGATGGAAAAAAAACATATGTAGAGAAAGTAAAAGAATTAAAAAATGGAAAAGCAGAAAAAAAGGCAGAAGAATATGAAAAACTGAAGTACATGGTGAGGATTCAAACCAAAGAAGACAAAGAAATGGACAGTTATGAAGTGTGGGACAATTTAATAGCTCTTTTAGATGTAAAAGAACATGAGATAAGAACATTTATTCTTATTAACAAAGAGACAGTTTGGGACATTATATTTGAGACTGTCTTTTTCATGGAGAATATGGCAAAAAGAATGACTGTAGCCCATGGAACGTTCATGATAAAAGCATTTAACAGGGAAATAAAAAAGAAGATTCATGTATAATCTTGAACAGAAGTAGAAATAAAGACTTTGAAAAGACATTTGCAAGTTTTATGTAAAGAAGTAGTAGACATTGCAAAAGCTTATGACAAAAGGGGTTTATGGGCTGGTGGCTGGGATTGTAATATTCTGTTAAAAATAGAAAGAGAAAAACTATACATATAACAAGCATGATAAATGTGGAATGGGAAAGGGGTGTTGTAAAACATTGGGAACAAACCAAAACATGTTTGCTTTTTTTTGTGGAAAAGAAGGACATTTGATAAGTAATTGTGACAGAAGTAACATGTTATATTTGTCAGGAAATGAGACATGGTACCCAAAATGTGAATAAAATGCTATAAATGTAACAAAACTGGACATTTATGGATAGATTGCAAAAACAAAAATAAGATTAAGGAAAAAGAAAGAAAAGTAAATGAACAAAGAGAAGAAATTTTAGAAGTACTAGAAGAAAAATTAGATGAGAAAAATAATAAAGACGACATAGAAGTAGATTTTGAAATAAGCGATGAAGAAGACAGAAACTGCGGTGTAGTAGATGGAAAAAAATGCTCATGGTAAAAGAAAATAATAATTTAAAGGAATAAGTACAGAAGAAAAAAGAAAGGAAATGGATGAAAAAGAATGTATAGAGCTAAAGATTGGGATTTGTTATAATAGTCAAGGTGTTTGACTTCCAAACACAAGGTGCAGTGTTTGATTCTCAGCTGTGGAAGGAAATTTATTAGGCTTAAAATGGCCTATTAAGAAAAGTAACCTACTAAGAACAGGAATTTTGGAATGGTGTAATACATGTGATGCAGATGCAATTATATTCGAAGATACAATATTTTTAACAAATGAAGGAAGATTGCAAACAGAGAAGACATGAGGAGGAAAGATAATCATGAATAATAAAACTGGAGACCAATAGTATTAAGAACCACAAAAAGGAAGGTGCAAAAAAAACTAATAATCAAAGAACAAAAGCACCAGGTCCTCAGCGTGGGTACAACAGTTTAATAGTCTATAACACTATGTGAACAGCAACAAAAACCAGTACGCAGTTACTGAAACCTCAACGTTTCGTCAAACCTTCATCAGATAATACATACACACACACACACACACAACAAATTTAGTACTTAAATACATACAATATAATTCAATTAATTCAAATCAACCAATGGGTACTAAAAATTAATTAATTAAACAGGCAATTTTGTCAGGTTTATACATTGTCAACACTTTCAAGAAATATGAATATGAATTACAGGCTTTAAAAACTTCTTGTGCAGAATAGTATTAAATAACATTGATTATAAGATTTTTATAAAAATAATACAAAAGAGATGTGAAACAAAAACAGAAGATATTATGGAAGACAGCATATATAGTATAAAGGGGAAGGGCTGTCAAGAATTATTAATGATAGTTAGAGAAACTGTGGATGATATTATGAACAGAACAGAAAAAAAACAAAAATAATGTTACTCGACTTTAATAAGGCATTTGACACAACTGAACATGAAACCTTATGGGTATTAATGAGATAATATAATATAACTGAGAAAGTTAGGAAATTATGTGTGTCAGTGTATAGTAATAATAACATAAAAATACTTATAAATGACTGGTTAAGCCAAGAGGTGCATATGAAGAGTGATGTAAGACAGGGGTGTCCAAATGAGTTGTATATGTTTTGCATTAGTTATGAATGTGATAGTATGTGAAATAAATTACAAAATGAAGTAGGCGGGTTATATAACACATGAAGGGTTAAGAATTCTACGTCTGTTAACATATGCAGATGACATTATTATTATTGCAAAAAAAAAAAACATTTGGATAAAGAAGTAATAATTTACATAAATGAGCATTTATAAATGATAGGGATGGCTTTAAATAAAGAGAAATTTTATGTTATATGTGTTATATGAAATGAAACAATAAATGAAATTATGTTTAATGGTAAGTGTATTTTAGCAACAATATTAAGTAAAATCAGATGGTGGTAACAGAAAAAGAAATGGGGATCTAACTTGTAAATATTTGTAAATATTTAAATATGGTGTAAATAAGAGTTATTTTTGTATATAAATAAAGGACCCCTAATCTTTTTGATAGGTGCCCTTGGGTCTTTTATATCCACCTCAGCTATCACCAACTCAAACAGATGGTCCTTGATTTTATATCTTATCCAAAGGAAGGCACAAATCCCCAATGACAGCCGACTGGTTGCTTTTCCAGTGAAATGTTTTGCTGAAACATCTGATCAACATTTACACTTTTCGCTTGTTAGTGTTCAACTAATAAGCATTTGACTAATAGTGTTTTTGACTGTATGATATAGACCCATGTGGGAACAGATACCAAGGCCTTCTGCACCAAAGGTGAGTGTGATACTTGTTGCACCACTGGCATTGTTAACGGTAATGGTAAAAGTACCAATTTCAGAACATTTCAACCAGAAAAGGACACTCTGACTGTTGTCATTATAATCCATCAATATCCATACGCAGTAGTTATGGACACTTTATTGACTTTGTGCACATTGTGTCAGATTGTGATAAAAATGGCCATAGTAAAGTACTCAATTTGCTCTACAGAAATGCACAATAATCCTGTAAAGACAGATTAATGACTTTTTAACTTTATTAGGTCAGCAGGGTCAGTCATTTTTTATTCACAGACCTCCCCAAAACCCAGGAATTAGAGATACACTGTTGGCTGCATCCTTCTCAATTGTCTGTGTCAAAATACATTAGCAACAATAATTATGACCATAGTAGCATACTTCAAATTTCTTTCACAGAAACACACAGTAGCCAAAGCATTATAACTTATTGCCTACACACACACACACACGCACACACACACACACACACACACACACACACACACACACGCACACACACACACACACACACACACACACACACACACACACACACACACACACACTTGAGATTCACATACTGTCTGGCTTCTCATTCTGTTCCTGCTTTAACAAGGAAATCTCCCATTCAGTATGATACATAGAGCTCTAACTGTTCTTTCATCAGATCTCTCATTTGGATGCTCTTGAATGAAATTTCCCACCCACAAACATACATGCTGCTGATGTCCAGATTTATATTGTGCACACTTGGATATCCCCAGGCTCTGCCACAACCTTTACCAATAATTCTCATCAATTTCATTTTCAGCCAGTGCCCACTTCACTTATCTGTAACCTCATACAGAAACTTAAACCCACTACTCTCTCTGCCGATAAATTACCTGCAAAATACCTTCAAAAAGCTGCTAAAGTCATAGCCTACCCCATATCCATCCTCATTAACAGAACTATTTCTGAAGGATCTATTCCCCTAATCTGGAAAGTCTCTCACATAATTCCCCTGCATAAGTTCATAGGTTAGTACTAGGCCAACTGCCCTTGCGAGCCATTTTAAGCCTAGCCAATTATCCCCTGCAAGACTCAAACCCTGTACCTTCTGTTTGTAAGGCAAAGATCTTAACCATTAGGCCACTCTCCCAACCCCTAAGGGCGGTAACTCCAAAGAGTTGTCCAATTATAGGCCCATAGCTATTCTATCTCCTTTGGCAAAATTAATGGAGAAATGTATACACATACAACTGTTAACCTACCTACTCAATCACAATTTATTAGCAACCTGTCAACATGGCTTTAGACCATTTCATAGCACCACCTCTGCTCTCTTATCCTTCACTAACCATATTAACAGTAATCGTAATATTGATACTCTATCCTCAGCTGTTTTTATTGACCTGTCCAAAGCATTTGACATGGTGAATCACCACCTCCTTATAGACACACTAAAAAACCTGTCATTGGACAACCATACTATACAGTGGTTCCAATCATACTTACATAACAGGCAACAGGCTGTACTATGGGAAAATACTTTATCTTCCCACGTCCCAGTCACTCTAGGGGTCCCGCAAGGATCTATATTAGGCCCATTACTCTTCTCCATCTTTACAAATGACCTTCATTCTGTAATTCCTCAAGCCGACTGTATCCAATACGCTGACGACTCCACACTCATATGCACTGCTGCTTCTCAATCAGAACTTCAGTCACTAACCCAAATGACCTTTAGTACAGTTGAAAACTGGCTCCTACAAAGACGTCTTATCCTTAACCCCAAAAAAACAAAAATGCTACTATTTACCCCCACCCGCAGAACCTCCCCACTTAACTTTACTATTACTTCAAATGATGGAACTATAATATCTCCTGAACCAACCACCAAACTACTCGGGGTACTAATAGATAACAACTTGTCCTTTGAACCTCACATTAATAACACCATAAAAATAGTAAACAAGAAACTAGGTTCCCTCTATAGAATAAAACCCTTTCTTACACCTCCAGCCAGGGTTACTATTGCTCATACCCACCTCATCTCTACCTTGCTCTGTGCCTCCCCTATCTATACCAAAATATGTAGAAGTAATCTGAGTAAACTTATATCCTCTTACAACAATATTGCCAGATTTGCAGCT
The DNA here is from genome assembly GCF_019279795.1 of Protopterus annectens. Classification (NCBI taxonomy): domain Eukaryota; kingdom Metazoa; phylum Chordata; order Ceratodontiformes; family Protopteridae; genus Protopterus; species Protopterus annectens. The sequence goes on along the minus strand of NC_056730.1, from coordinate 597,210,087 downwards.
GGGTCCTCCTGTAGAACTCATCACTGTATCAATCTGAATCAATTAGGATGGTTAGAGCTACCAAATTTAATACTTTTCAATCAATTAATAGTAGCCCATAAGATCCTGTATTTACCTCAAAATACACCCATACTTATATCCTTAGTCATCCCCTATAACAACCTCAAGACCTTACGCTCAGCTAATAACCTACTTGTACAAATATCAAAATCCAACAACTTAGCTGGTGACACCTTGTTCTCCAATACAGTAGGTAAAGCCTGGAACATCCTCCCAAGCCAGCTAACCTCAATATCCTCTGTCAGCTTATTTAAAAGCAAGCTTAAACCCTACCTCAAATCACACTGGCTATGCCCCTGTGTTAACCCAGACTAAGTACCTAACTATTAACTAGACTCCCACAATTCCTAGCCTCCCATGATCATGATCTTGTGTTGTCTCACTAATATTTAGTAAGCTTAACCTTCCTTAGGATTTTTTCTCATGTAAATAAGTATATACTGTGGAATGATCAAACACCTTCATATAGTATCACAACCTATGTGTTAAATAACACTAGAAATCCATCCTTGTTTGCTGTTCTTCTATACTCTATTGATCTCTAGTGTTTTTCTTTCTTAGGTTTTTGTGAGACCTTAGTATCTCTTATCATAAATTACTAGGTGTATCTAATTTTGTAATATGTTATAAAGATTTGTACTACACCATTTCTAATACAAATGTATTAGTCTTATTCATCTATTCTTAGATAAATTTTTCCTTTTTCCTACTGAAATATAAAATATATAATCTTAGGCTTGTACTATAATTGTTAAAACTTCTTATGTACCAAATTATACTGTTATTGTCTTTGTCTTGACCTTTTATGTTGTTGTAATTTGCGGAGCTTTTCTCCCCAGGCCTCCACTGAAAATGGACATATATCCAGCTGGACTAGCCCGGTCAACAAATGTAAAATAAATAAAATAAAATATCTCTCTGTTCTGCACAAGCATAAATGTCATCTCATTGTTCTATGCACATCTTAGAGAATTTATTTTCATATTTTAAAGACAGCATTGGGGCCCCCAGTCAGCACTAGAACCTTGGCAGCTAACTAGGTCACCTAGTACTGGATCCAGCCCTCACTATGTTTGTTACCCTTTTACGAGTCCATATTTTGTTAAACCTTAAATGTAATTGCTTGTTGACCACTATTATCATTGCACAGGACCACTAAATGCCCTGTAAAAACCTACTCATCCATTACATCCTAAGTTCAACTGTACAGTTACGGATGGGGTTTGCATAAGGTCTTTACTACAAGATACATGGTTTGAGTCTGGTCTCTGGATGTTGGCTAGGCTTGTATTAGTCTACAGACTGATAGCCTAGTATCAACCTATCATGTGTATATATACAACTTGCAGAGCTGAGAAGCAAATATTTTTTTTTGTACAACAACTTAATTCCTGAAGAAAATGAGTAAAGTATTTTCCAAATCAATTCCAGCATACTAGTGTGCTCTGATGCACTTGTAAGGCATGTCTACATGAGTCATATAGGTGATATAGGGTTTCTTTTAGAATTAGATAATTTAAAATTGTGAGAATTGTGTTGCTGGATATTGTTAATGAATGTAGGGAAAACACTATTCATAGAAGGCTTAGGTATCTCAGAAATTTCCCTTACTGTGGGGTATTTCAGCCTTGGAAATGGTACATATACTTAGTGGTATGAAAGGCAGAGATGCCCCCCCCCCCCCCACACACACACACACACACGCACACACAGACACACATCCCTCCAGCCCAAGTCAGGACTGTAGAGCCCTCCTGCAAAAATGATTTAGTTTGTTTTACCAAGATATGGAATTTGATATTTTGGAGACAAGACTGCAGTTTAATTTTCTCTGTATTAGGGTTTATCATGGCCTTCAATGATATGTGAAAGGGAACCAAGGAAATGAAATGATGAACTAAAATACTGAGAATTTAAACACAATTGAGGCCTCCCAGCATAGAAATTAACAGCAACTCACTTCCCTCCACAACTAAGCTGAAAGCAATGGCAATAAATCATTACAGAAAGGGTAGGACTATAACCTCGAAAACAGAGCTAGCAATTTTTCAAATCATTCCCTGTCTATTCCCATAGCCATATTAATCTGACAATACTGCTTAGTAATCAGCTAGCTTGTATCTTAAAATCACAGAGACCAACTACTTTAGAACCACCTAAGATGCAGTTTCTCTTTTCATGAGTCAAGCATTATTTCATAAAGAAGTGTATCAAGCATGAATAAATACTGCAATCCATTAACAGTAAAGCAGAACAAAACTTTTGGTTTTTTTTTTTCAGTAGATTATGTAACTACTGCATGGTCTCCACAGAATAAGCATCCTCGCTTACAAGAGAGCAGTAATTTGAATAATTCAGACTCTGTACTCTGCAGTGTGAGATACCATTAACTCATTGAGGTTTCTAGAAACTCCTTTGATACTGACTATACTGGTTAAACCATAGCCATTAGTCGCAGTGCTCGGGTAAAAAGCAGAATATATTTATTTTTATTTATTTATTGGCATTTGTTAACCGGGTTTGTCCAACTGGGCTTGTGGCCCATTTTCAGTGGAAACCTGAGGAGAAAAGCTCCTGTAGTACATTTTTAAACAAGTACAATTTTAAACAATATTGAAATAATAGCAGTTATAGCAAAAAGATTCACATATGCTGGGTTACATGCATAAAGTTAAAGTTGCATTAAAAAGCTTAGTAACATAATTTTACATTGATATAGTTCAATAGGTCAACAATAATTTTTTTTTGTTTGTATAAAATTATGCAAATGCATAGTAGACACATTGGAGAGAGAGAGAGAGGTGTAATGAGGTACTAAGTATGGTCCTTTTGAGGGTACATAAAGGGAAGGAAGACTAGGTGGGGTCATGGCAAGGGCAGGTCCTGGAATTGAGAAAATAAGCTTTTAGTTCATTTTTAAAGTGTGAGGTGTGGGAGCTTGAACGTAAGTCACGGGGAAGTTTCTTCCAAGCATGGGCAAGGGAGTGCTTGTAGAGTAGTTTAGAGAAATTTAGTTTACAGAAATTTAGGAACTGCGATTTATAAAATATTGTCAATAGTATGCTTGATGGGCACTTTAAATCCTGCAAGAAAAAGTGCCAAGGCTTTAAATAAAGATCCAGTAACTTCATCCATTATAACTATCTAATGCAAATACTAACAGATAAACCTGCTTCATTGTTGAAGCATCAGAACAAATGCAATTACAAGGTACAGTGACATTCTACAGTATTAGTAAGGTTTTAATTAACTTTAATGTAATAACATGGAGAAACCACTCCAACCACAGATATTCCTTTAAAACATATATGTGCAAGTAAATCCAAAATGCAAAATTATGTTAGAAAATATTATAAACACCAATTACAGTACTATTAATATGAGATTTGCAAAGCACTGGAGCAATTGCGTGAAAGAAACAACTTATAATAGATAGACATACTTATTAATTTAAGTGCTCTAAGCATCTTGAATAGTGCAGTGTGCAGCGGTTTGCATTGTCGCATCACAGCAAGAGGTTATTTGGTTTGATTCTTGGCTAGGGTGCCTTTTATGCAGAGCCTGTATGTCCTCCCTGCATTTGTGTGGGTTTCCTCTGGGTGCTCCAGTTTCCTCCCACATTCCAAAGACATGCATCTGAAACATTTCTTTCTGTGCCTCCAATGAAAATTAGCTCTGTCCCAGTTAGATTTTCCCATTAAATAAAATAAATAAAATATTGTCTTATACAACATCTTTCACTGTATCTGAAATTTGGCCCAGTATCACAAGGGTGATACCCAGAATTGTTAATCCCACAACTCTTGAAGATGAGCTATTATACAAACAAAAAACAGTGAATTTCAAAACTCTCTGTTACACTGTTAAAGTATACTTAACAGTGGGGAAGGGGCTTTGCCCTACTGCTTTCCTAATGTGTTTACTCTCCACACACCAGGCTTAAGGTATTAGGGGACATGATAGACAGATCCATTTTTTTTCTCCTCACATAAATGGGCAGTATAATGTGAGGTTAGACCTTATATTCTTTTTAGGAAGAAAAGAGTGGAGACTTTTTTGTGCCCTACTGCTGCACATATTTTGGCTCTTTACTCATATACACTAACTCTGAGATCACCGAAAAGGGGAATATTCCAAGCTACTAAAGCTTTGGATTCGCTATACATATATTTTACCTTTCAAACTTCTAGTTCTGTTATTCTAAGGATGCCACTGATGGAGCACAGATCTTTAAAAGGCACACCTCAAAAATGTTACCCTCCACTTATCTAGTTTCAAATCCATAAGTTTTCAACACATTGGTTTCATACCACTAACATTGAACTTGTTGACTACTGTTTTGCAAAACAAATATCTTCAGGTGCATTTCCATTTTATGTATTAACAGTGATTAATCATGTATGAGATTTTCTCTTTTTTCCATGGCTGTATGACTGTTGAGTTAGTATATTTAAGTAAGAGATAGAGGCAGGAAGACAGTGCGATTGTTGACCATGTATTTAAGTAAGTATCGTGGGACATACTCCATTGCAAAAATGATATTTGTTTTCATAAGGCTCATGTAGCAACCAGTCTATATCATCTGTTTGAAGCTTTATACCAGTTTGATTCATTGAGACATAATGGAGCCCTCAAAATAAAACATTTTTTGTTATCTTAACATCAACTGATCTCTTAATATCCCTACTGTTTCATTCAATTTTATTAAAAGTGAAAATTTATTCTAGAGATTTTCCATTATTTCTGTATACCAGTTTTTCAAAAAAATACACATACTTAAAGGGTTCCTATTTAAATTATATGAAAATTCCACCCTCCATTATATTTAACATTATACCAGAGTTATTTTTTCTTTGTATAATGTCACATAGTTGTTGCTTAACAAACTCTTCAATAAATTTTATTTTTTTCATTTCCACTTAATTCCCTGCCACAGATCATGAAGGTCTCACCAATTTTTCCAATTCAAATCTCAGATTGTTTGCAGAAAGGATTTTATCTCTGCCTGCATCACCTAGAGTAAGAAGCACAGTTTCTATAAATGAGGATCACTATTGCAGTTATCATTCTAGAAAACTTCACCATGGGCTTAACTTCAACATCCACACTGACTTTCAGAGCTTGGGACTTTTCAGCCATATCAGACTGATGTGACCTTACCTCAGATATCTTCACACACTTGGTATGTAGATGACATTTTCTCATGTCATCTTCAATTCTTTCTTGCTGTGTTTATGAATGTTAGCAGAAAATATGTTTGTAAATTAGTCAGGCCATGCCTGTAACTGAAGAGCAAGGCAGACAAATACCCTTTTCTAAATCTTTTTTTTAACCTTGTCTATAATTTTCATTGTGCTTTGTTGAAACCAGTGCTGGCTTCTTGACAGCTGTGTAGAGATCAAATAACATGGAGATGTAAGACGTCTTCACTCCAAAAAAAATGAATAGATGTCCTTGCAGATATCGTATGCCACACATTGCTTAGGTCCAGAGCATAACATTACTGAGTGTCAAATTTGCCCGGGATTAAGATCTAAAACTGTCAAGGTGAAATAGAAATCCCTTCAGGGTTACCTGAGCAAGCAGAATCTCACAACCATCTTAAGTAAACCCACAATACCTGCAGAGCTGAAACAAGCTGGTGGAATGGGTATGCATCCAAAAAGAAAAGGACAGATAAGTGAGGCCTGAAAGAGAAGGTCAGGAAGGCTTCAGAATATAATCATTCATCGGTTGTTCCTATGTCATATGTCCACTGTATCAGCTCTGTGGAAGCACTCAAGCAGCCCTAAGCTCTGAAATCCTGGCTGATAAAACATATAACATCTGACTTAAAAATGTTTCAGACTTCTTGCTAAACTTCATCAAATAACAGTGTATAAATTTCAGCTCAGAACACACTCTAATGTCATTCATTTTCCTGTATACGTCTCTATATTATATACCTTATTTTCCAAGACCCAGTTCACTAGATTAGAACAAAATGTTTCAACAAATTTCCTCTAGCAGTACTCATGAATGCATACCTATGCATACCAGTTCAGTAAATGCATCAGTATACCACATTGTTACAAACATTCAGCAGTATTTGTCATTGTAAAACTGTTTCCCATGCAGCTCCTTCATTCAGCAGTAACTTTATTTGCATTTACTCACTCTCTTTACATGCAGTCCAGCTGACAAACTCTTTGATTTAGGTGTACTAGAGAGAAGCATAAATGGTCTGTTCAAAACAACTAAACAGGGAACAACTTTAAGACTCAAAACAGGTAAATAGGGAACAACTTTAATGCTATGTTCAAATCGGAATAACATGCATTTATTAATTAGGATTTGTTAGAGATACTATCCTTTATTCTAAATAGGGAAAACAGTTCATGTAGTGCACTTTCTTAAGTAGGTTGAAATGTTTGCAATGTAAGCTGCTTTTTGGCTACATTCTTTAACAACTTAGTATTTTACATGGAAATACAGCTCAAGCCTTATTATATTTATTAGGCCAGTCCATTAAATATACATTTACAATTCAATGTGAAATTCAGAGAACATCTGTGCACTCATGATAATTCCCCAGTGTGGGTTGGTTAATTAGTGCAAGTGCACATGCATACATGCACACACACTCAGGTGCGGACACAAATGTCCACATATCCGCAAACAAGTTCCCACACTCACACACATGAAAGCACTGACTCACACACTTGTATGCATGCACCTACACAGACAACCACACACACGAACACACACACACACACACACACACACACACACACACACACACACACACACACTCATCCTCGTTCATGGCCCTACAGGCACGTGCACTTACACACACACACACACACACACACACACATACACTTATGCACAACCACCCACAATGACTCACATCCAAAAAATTCAAACATTAGCACCTAATGCCCTCCAAAGCTCATCTATACTTCTCACACTATGAGTACTCTGTTTCCACCAAGAGCAAATGTTTTCTAAGCCACAATCACTTGGCTGAGTTAATCATGAGTTGCACTCATTTCCATTTAGTATTAGCCTTTCAGGCAGTGCTGGTACTGCATCACAGCACTATCTAATACCATATCATATGTTGGGTAGCGCTGGTACTGTATTATAGCCCTATCTAATACCATATCCTATGTCATGTAGTGCTGGCACTGTATCATAGCACTATTTAATACCATATCCTATGTCGGGTAGTTCTGGTACTATATTGTAGCACTATCTAATACCATCTCCTATGTCGGGTAGTGCTGGGACTGTATCATAGCACTATCTAATACAATATCCTATATCAGTTATTGCTGGTACTGTATCATAGCCCTATTTAATAACATATCCTATGTCAGATAGTGCTGGTAGCTTATCATGGCACTATCTAATACCATCTCCTATGTCGGGTAGTGCTGGTACTGTATCATAGCACTATCTAATACAATATCCTATGTCAGTTATTGCTGGTACTGTATCATAGCCCTATTTAATAACATATCCTATGTCAGATAGTGCTGGTAGCTTATCATGGCACTATCTAATACCATATCCTATGCCAGGTAGTGCTGGTACTGTATCATAGCACTATATAATACCATATCCTATGTCAGGTAGTGGTGGTAATATATCAAATCCATATCTAATACCATATCCAATATAAGGTAGTGCAAGTAGTGTATCATGACCCTATCTAATACTATATTCTAGGTCAGGTAGGGCTGATACTGTATCATAGCCCTATCTAATATCATATCTTATGTCACGCAGTGCTAGTATTGTATTATAGCACTATCTAATACCATATCCTATGTCAGGTAGTGCTGGTACCGTATCATACCACTATCTAATACCATCTCCTATGTCATGTGGTGCTGGTACTGTATCATAGCACTATCTTATACCATATTGTATGTCAAGTAGGGCCAGTACTGTATCATACCACTATCTTATACCATAATCTATGTCGGGTAGTGCTGGTACTGTATCATAGCACACTCTACTACAATATCATGTGTAAGGTAGTGCTGGTACTGTATCATAGCACTATCTAATATCATATCCTGTGTTAGGTAGCGCTGATCCTGCATCATAACACTATCTATATCATATCCTATGTCGGGTAGTACTGGTATTGAATCATAGCACTATCTAATACCACATCCTATGTCAGGCAGTGCTGGTACTGTATCATAGCACTATCAAATACCATCTCCAATGTAGGGTAGAGCTGGTAATGTATCATAGCCCTATCTAATACCACATTCTATGTTGGGTAGTGCTGGTAATATATCATAGCCCTATCTAATACAATATCCTATGTCACACAGTGTTGATACTTTATCATAGCCCTATCTAATACCATATCCTATGTCATGCACTGCTGGTACTGTATCATACCACTATCTGCTACCATATCCAATGTCCAGTAGTGCTGGTACTCCATCATAGCACAAGCAAATACAATATCATATGTCAGGCAGTGATGATAGTGCTTCTACTGTATCATAGCAACATCTAATACCATATCCTATATTGGGAAGTGCTGGTACTATATCACTACTATTTAATACCATTTACTATGTCAGGTAGTGTTGGTACTGTATCATAGCACTATATAATACCACATCCTACATCAGGTAGTGCAGGTAGTGTATCATACACTATCTAATAACATCTCCTATATCATATCCTATGTCGGGTAGTACTGGTATTGAATCATAGAACTATCTAATACCACATCCTATGTCAGACAGTGCTGGTACTGTATCATAGCACTACCAAATACCATCTAAAATGTAAGGTAGAGCTGGTAATGTATCATAATCTTATCTAATACCACATCCTATGTTTTGTAGTGCTGGTAATGTATCAGAGCCCTATCTAATACAATATCCTATGTCACGCAGTGCTGGTATGGTATCATAGCCCTATCTAATACCATATCCTATGTCATGCACTGTTGGTACTGTATCACACCACTATCTAATACCATATCCAATGTCCAGTAGTTCTGGTACTGTATCATACCACTATATAATACCATATCCTATGTCCAGTAGTGCTGGTACTGTATTAAAGCACTATCAAAAAACTATATCCTATGACAGGCAGTGCTTGTACTGTATCATAGCACTATCTAACATCATATCCTATGTCACGCAATACTGGCACTGTATCATTGCAGTATTATATAATATGTCTTATGTCAGGCAGTGCTGATACTGTATCATAGCCCTATCTAATACCATATCCTTTGTTGCTTTGTGCTGGTACTGTATCATAGCACTATCTAATACCATATCCTATGTCGGTTCATGCTGGTACTGTGTAATAGCATTAACTAATGCCATATCCTATATCGGGTAGCTCTGGTACTGTATTGAAGCACTATCTAATAACATTTCCTATGTCGGGTAGTGCTGGTACTGTATCATAGCACTATCTAATACCATATCCTCTGTCATGTGGTGCCAGTACTGTATCATATTACTATATTATACCATATTGTATGTTGAGTAGGGCCAGTACTGTATCATAACACTATCCTATGTCGGGTAGTGCTGGCACTGTATCATAGCACAATCCACTAGAATATCATATTCAGGTAGTGCTGGTACTGTATCATAGCATGATCTAATATCATATCCTATGTTAGGTAGTGCTGATACTGTATCATAGCACTATCTATATCATATCCTATGTTGGGTAGTACAGGTTTTGAATCATAGCACTATCTAATACCACATCCTATATCAGGCAGTGCTAGTACTGTATCATAGCACTATCAAATACCATCTCCAATGTAGGGTAGAGCTGGTAATGTATCATAACCCTAATACCACATCCTATGTTGGGTAGTGCTGGTGATGTATTATAGCCCTATGTAATACCATATCCTATGTCATGCACTGCTGGTACTGTATCATACCACTATCTAATACCATAACTTATGTCCATTAGTGCTGGTACTGTATCATAGCACTATCTATTACCATATCCTATGTCAGGCAATGCTGATACTGTATAATATCACTATCTAATATCATAGCCTATGTCAGGTAGTGTAGGAACTGTATCATACACTGACTAATACCATATCCTATGACAGTAGATCTGGTACTGTATCGCAGCACTATCTAATACAATATCCTATGTCCAGTAGTGTGGGCACTGTATCGTAGCACTATCTAGTACCATATCCTATGTCAGGGAGAGCTGGTATTGTATCATTGAACTATCTAATGCTATATCCTATGTCAGGTAGTGATGGTAATGTATCATAGCACTGTCAAATACCATATCCTATGTCAGGTAGTACTGGTACTGTATCTTAGCACTATCTAATATGATATGCTATCTCAAGTAGAGCTGGTGCTATATCATAGCACTATCTAATACCATATCCTATGTCTGGTAGAGCTGCTAATGTATCCCAGCACTATATAATACCATATCCTATGTCGGGTAGAGCTGGTACTGTACCACAGCACTATCTAATACCATGTCCTATGTGGGTTAGTGCTGGCACTGTATCATTGCACTATCTAGTACCATATCCTATGTCAGGTAGAGCTGGTACTGTATCATAGCACTATCTAATACCATATCATATGTCAGGTAATGCTGGTACTGTATCATACACAACCTTATACCATATCCTATGACAGGTAATTCTGGTACTATATCATAGCACTGTCTAATAACATATCCTATGTTGGGTAGTGCTGGTACTGTATCACAGCAGTATCTATCTAATACCATATACTATGTCAGGTAGTGCTGGTACTGTATCATACCACTATCCAGTGCCATATTCTATGTCAGGTAGAGCTGGTATGGTATCATAGCACTATCTAATAACATATCCTATGTCATGTAGTGTTGGTACTGTATCATACACTATCTAATACCATAAATATGTCAGGCAGTTCTGGTACTGTATCACATCCCTAATACCATAACCTATGTTGGGTAATGCTGGTACTGTATCATAGCATTATCTAATACAATATCCTATGTCAGGTAGTGCTGGTACTGTGTCATATACTATCTAATATCATATCCTATGTCAGATAGTGATGGTACTGTATCATACACTATCTAATACCATATACTATGACAGGTTGTTCTGGTACTGAATCACAGCACTATCTAATACAATAACCTATGTCTAGTAGTGCTGGTGCTGTATCATAGCCCTATCTAATACCATATACTATGTCAGGTAGTGCTGGCACTGTATCATAGCACTATCTAATACCATATCCTCTGACAGGTAGTTTTGTACTGTATCATAGCACTATTTAATGCAATAACCTAAGTGCAGTAGTGCTGGTACTGTATCAAAGCACTATCTAATACCATATCCTATTTCAGGTAGTGCTGGTAGTATATCAAATCCATATCTAACACCATATTCTATGTCAGATAGTACTGGTCCTGTATCATAGCACTATCTATTACCATATCCTATGTCCAGAAGTGCTGGTACTGTCCCATAGCACTATCTAATACCATATCCAATGTCGGTTTGTGCTGGTACTATATCATAGCACTATCTAATGCCTTATCCTATATTGGATAGTTTTGGTACTGTATCGTAGCACTATCTAATACCATCTCCTATGTCGGGTAGTGCCGGTACTGTATCATAGCACTAATACCATATCTTATGTCAGATAGTGCTGGTTCTGCATCATAGAACTATCTAATACCACATCCTATGTCTGGTAATGCTGGTCCTGTATTATAGCACAATCTAATGCCATATACTATGTCAGGCGGTGCTGGTACTATATCATAGCACTATCAAGTACCATACTCTATGTGGGGTAGAGCTGGTACTGTATCATAGCCCTATCTAATATCATATCCCATGTTGGGTAGTGCTGGTACTGTATCTTAGCCCTTACTAATACAATACCCTATGTTATGAAGTGCTGGTACTGTATCATAGCCCTATCTAATGCCATATTTTATGTCATGCACTGCTGGCACTGTATCATACCACTATCTAATACTGTATCCTATGTCAATTAGTGCTGGTACTGCATCATAGCACTATCAAATATGATATCCTATGTCAGGCAGTGCTGATAATGTATTATAGCACTATCTGTCACCATATCCTATGTCAGGCAATGCTGGAACTGTATCATATAATATGTCCTATGTCAGCCAGTGTTGGTACTGTATCATACCCCTATTAAATATGATGTCCTAAGGCAGGTAGTGCTGGTACTATATCACAGCCCTGTCTAATACCATATCCTATGTTGTGTAGTACTGCTACTGCATAATAGTACTATCTAATACCATATCCTATGTCGGGTGGTGCTTCTAATGTATTATAGCAACATCTAATACCATATTCTATGTTGGGAAGTGCTGGAACTATATCATAGCCCTATCTAATACCATATTCTATGTCAGGTAGTGCTGGTACTGTATCATACCACTATCTAATACCATATCCTATTTGAGGTACTGCTTTTGATGTATCATAGCACTATATGATACCACATCCTATGTCAGGTAGTGCAGGTACTTTATCATACACCATCTTATACCATATCTTATGACAGGAAGATCAGCTACTGTATCACAGCACTATCTAATGCAATATCCTATGTCCAGTAGTGTGGGTACTGTATCATAGCACTATCTAATACCATATCCTATGTTGGGCAAAGCTGGTACTGTATCATAGCACTATCTAATGCCATATCCTATGTCCGGTAGTGATGGTACTGTATCATAGCACTGCCTGATACTATATCCTATGTTGGATAGTACTGGTATTGTATCATAGCACTATCTAATGCCATATCCTATATTAGGTAGTGCTGGTTCTGCATCATAACACTATCTAACATCATATCCTATGTCAGGTAGTGCTGGTACTGTATCATAGCACTATCCAATACCATGTTCTATGTATGGTAGAGCTGGTAATATATCATAGCACTATCTAATAGCATATCCCATGTCAGGTTCTGCTGGTACTGTATCATAGCCCTATTTAATACCATATCCTATGTCAGATAGTGCTGGTAGCTTATCATGGCACTATCTAAAAGCATATCCTATGCCAGGTAGTGCTGGTACTGTATCATAGCACTATCTAATACCATATCCTCTAACAGGTAGTTCTGGTACTGTATCATATTACTATCTAATACCATATCTTATGTCAGATAGTGGTGGTAGTATATCAAATCCATATCTAATACCGTATTCAATGTCAGGTAGTGCTGGTAGTGTATCATAGCCCTATCTAATACCATATTCTATGTCAGGTACGGCTGATACTGTATCATAGCCCTATCTAATATCATATCCTACTTCATGCAGTACTGGTACTGTATCATAGCACTATCTAATGCCATATCCTATGTCAGGTAGTTCTGGTACTGTATTGTAGCACTATCTAATACCATCTCCTATGTCGGGTAGTGCTGGTACTGTATCATAGCACTATCTAATACCATCTCCTATGTCACGTGGTGCCGGTACTGTATCATAGCACAATCTACTACCTTATCATATGTCAAGTAGTGCTGGTACTGTATCATAGTACTATCTAATACCATATCTTATGTTAGATACTGCTGATACTGCATCATAGCGCTATCTATATCACATCCTATGTTGGGTAGTACTGGTATTGAATCATAGCATTATCTAATACCACATCCTATGTCAGGCAGTGCTGGTACTGTATCATAGCACTATCAAATACCATCTCCAATGTAGGGTAGGGCTCGTAATGTATCATAGCCCTATCTAATACCACCTCCTATGTTGAGTAGTGCTGGTAATATATCATAGCCCTATGTAATACAATATCCTTTGTCACACAGTGCTGGTACTTTATCGTAGCCCTATCTAATACCATATTCTATGTCATGCATTGCTGGTACTGTATCATACCACTATCTACTACCATATCCAATGTCCAGTAGTGTTGGTACTTTATCACAGCACTATCAAATATGATATCCTATGTCAGGCAGGGCTGATACTGTATCATAGCCCTATCTAATACCAAATCATATATCAGGTAGTGCTGGAACTGTATCATAGCACTACCAAATACCATCTAAAATGTAGGGTACAGCTGGTAATGTATCATAATCTTATCTAATACCACATCTTATGTTGGGTAGTGCTGGTAATGTATCAAAGCCCTATCTAATACAATATCCTATGTCACGCAGTGCTGGTACTGTATCATAGCCCTATCTAATACCATATCCTATGTCTTGTAGAGCTGCTAATGTATCCCAGCACTATATAAAACATATCCTATGTTGGATAGAGCTGGTACTGTACCACAGCACTATGTAATACCATATCATATGCCAGGTAATGCTGGTACTGTATCATACACAACCTTATACCATATTCTATGACAGGTAATTCTGGTACTGTATCATAGCACTGTCTAATAACATATCCTATGTTGGGTAGTGCTGGTACTGTATCACAGCAGTATCTATCTAATACGATATACTATGTCAGGTAGTGCTGGTACTGTATCATACCACTATCCAGTACCATATTCTGTGTCAGGTAGAGCTGATATGGTATCATAGCACTATCTAATAACATATCCTATGTCATGTAGTGCTCGAACTGTATCATACACTGTCTAATACCATATCATATGTCAGGCAGTTCTGGTACTGTATCACATCACTAATACCATAACCTATGCTGGGTAATGCTGGTACTGTATCATAGCATAATCTAATACAATATCCTATGTCACGTAGTGCTGGTACTGTGCCATATACTATTTAATACCATATCCTATGTCAGATAGTGCTGGTACTGTATCATACACCGTCTAATACTATATCCTATGACAGGTTGTTCTAGTACTGTATCACAGCACTATCTAATACAATAACCTATGTCTAGTAGTGTGGTACTGTATCATAGCACTATCTAATACCATATCCTGTGTCCAGTAGTGCCACTTCTGTATCATATCCCTATCTAATACCATATCCTATGTCAGGTAGTACTGGTCCTGTATCATAGCCCTATCTAATACCATATGCTATGTCAGGTAGTGCTGGCACTGTATCATAGCACTATCTAATGCCATATCCTCTGACAGGTAGTTTTGTACTATATCATAGCACTATTTAATGCAATAACCTAAGTGCAGTAGTGCTGGTACTGTATCAAAGCACTATCTAATACCATATCATATGTCAGGTAGTGCTGGTAGTGTATCATAGCCATATCATAATACCATATCCTATGTCAGTTAGAGCTGGTACACTATCATAGCACTATCTAATACTATCTCCTATGTTGGGTAGTGCAGGTACTGTATCTTAGCAGTATCTAATACCATATCCTATGTCCAGTAGTGCTGGTACTGTCCCATAGCACTATCTAATACTATATCCAATGTCGGTTCGTGCTGGTACTGTATCATAGCACTATCTAATGCCTTATCCTATATTGGGTAGTTTTGGTACTGTATCATAGCACTATCTAATACCATCTCCTATGTCAGGTAGTGCCAGTACTGTATCATAGCACTGTCTAATACCATCTCCTATGTCGGGTAGTGCTGGTACTGTATCATAGCACTAATACCATATCTTATGTCAGATAGTGCTGGTTCTGCATCATAGAACTATCTAATACCATATCCTATGTCTGGTAGTGCTGGTCCTGTATTATAGCACAATCTAATGCCATATACTATGTCAGGTGGTGCTGGTACTATATCATAGCACTATCAAGTACCATACTCTATGTGGGGTAGAGCTGGTACTGCATCATAGCCCTATCTAATATCATATGCTATGTTGGGTAGTGCTGGTACTGTATTTTAGCCCTAACTAATGCCATATTTTATGTCATGCACTGCTGGTACTGTATCATACCACTATCTAATACTGTATCCTATGTCCATTAGTGCTGGTATTGCATCATAGCACTATCAAATATGATATCCTATGTCAGGCAGTGCTGATACTGTATCATAGCACTATCTATCACCATATCCTATGTCAGGCAATGCTGGAACTGTATCATATAATATGTCCTATGTCAGCCAGTGCTGGTACTGTATCATACCCCTATTAAATATGATGTCTTAAGGCAGGTAGTGCTGGTGCTATATCACAGCCCTGTCTAATACCATATCCTATGTTGTGTAGTGCTGCTACTGTATCATAGTACTATCTAATCCCATATCCTATGTTGGGTGGTGCTTCTAATGTATTATAGCAACATCTAATACCATATCCTATGTTGGGAAGTGCTGGTACTATATCATAGCCCTATCTAATATCATATTCTATGTCAGGTAGTACTGGTACTGTATCATAGCACTATCTAATACCATATCCTATTTGAGGTTCTGCTTTTGATGTATCATAGCACTATATAATACCGCATCCTATGTCAGGTAATGCAGGTACTGTATCATACACTATCGAATACCATATCCTATGACAGGTAGATCTGGTACTGTATCACAGCACTATCTAATACAATACCGTATGTCCAGTAGTGCTGGTACTGTATTATAGCACTATTTAATACCACATCCTATATCAGCTAGTGCAGGTACTTTATCATGCACCATCTTATACCATATCTTATGACAGGAAGATCAGGTACTGTATCACAGCACTATCTAATGCAATATCCTATGTCCAGTAGTGTAGGTACTGTATCATAGCACTATCTAATACCATATCCTATGTTGGGTAGAGCTGATACTGTATCATAGCACTATCTAATGCCATATCCTATGTCCGGTAGTGATGGTACTGTATCATAGCACTGTCTGATACCATATCCTATGTTGGATAGTACTGGTAATTGTATCATAGCACTATCTAATGACATATCCTATATTAGGTAGGGCTGGTTCTGCATCATAACACTATCTAATATCATATCCTATGTCAGATAGTGCTGGTACTGTATCATAGCACTATCCAATACCATGTTCTATGTATTGTAGAGCTGGTAATATATCATAGCACTATCTAATAGCATATCCCATGTCAGGTTCTGCTGGTACTATATCATAGCCCTATTTAATACCATATCCTATGTCAGATAGTGCTGGTAGCTTATCATGGCACTATCTAAAAGCATATCCTATGCCAGGTAGTGCTGGTACTGTATCATAGCACTATTTAATACAATAACCTATGTCCAATATTTCTGGTACTGTATCATATTACTATCTAATACCATATCTTATGTCAGATAGTGGTGGT
This sequence comes from Protopterus annectens, assembly GCF_019279795.1. NCBI lineage: Eukaryota > Metazoa > Chordata > Ceratodontiformes > Protopteridae > Protopterus > Protopterus annectens. Next base: position 597,192,757 of record NC_056730.1, on the reverse strand, counting down.
AGTATATCAAATCCGTATCTAATACCATATCCAATGTCAGGTAGTGCTGGTAGTGTATCATAGCCCTATCTAATACCATATTCTATGTCAGGTAGGGCTGATACTGTATCATAGCCCTATCTAATATCATATCCTACTTCATGCAGTGCTGGTACTGTATCATAGCACTATCTAATGCCATATCCTATGTCAGGTAGTTCTGGTACTGTATTGTAGCACTATCTAATACCATCTCCTATGTCAGGTAGTGCTGGTACTGTATCATAGCACTATCTAATACCATCTCCTATGTCACTTGATGCCGGTACTATATCATAGCACAATCTACTACCTTATCATATGTCAAGTAGTGCTGGTACTGTATCATAGTACTATCTAATACCATATCTTATGTTAGATACTGCTGATACTGCATCATAGCACTATCTATATCATATCCTATGTTGGGTAGTACTGGTATTGAATCATAGCATTATCTAATACCACATCCTATGTCAGGCAGTGCTGGTACTGTATCATACCACTATCTAATACCATCTCCTATGTCATGTGGTGCTGGTACTGTATCATAGCACTATCAAATACCATCTCCAATGTAGGGTAGAGCTCGTAATGTATCATAGCCCTATCTAATACCACCTCCTATGTTGGGTAGTGCTGGTAATATATCATAGCCCTATCTAATACAATATCCTATGTCACACAGTGTTGATACTTTATCATAGCCCTATCTAATACCATATCCTATGTCATGCACTGCTGGTACTGTATCATACCACTATCTACTACCATATCCAATGTCCAGTAGTGCTGGTACTCTACCATAGCACTATCAAATATGATATCCTATGTCAGGCAGGGCTGATACTGTATCATAGCCCTATCTAATACCAAATCCTATATCAGGTAGTGCTGGTACTGTATCATAGAACTATCTAATACTATAACCTATGTCAGGCAATGCTGATACTGTATCATAGCACTATCTAACACCATATCATATGTCAGACAATGCTGGCACTGTATCATTGTAGTATCATTTAATATGTCCTATGTCAGCCAGTGCTGGTACTGTATCATACCCCTATTAAATACAATATCCTACGCCAGGTAGTGCTGGTACTATATCATAGCCCTATCTAATACCATATCCTATGTTGTGTAGTGCTGGTACTGTATCATAGCACTATCTAATACCATATCCTATGTTGGGTAGTGCTTCTACTGTATCATAGCAACATCTAATACCATATCCTATGCTGGGAAGTGCTGGTACTGTATCACCCCTATCTAATACCATATACTATGTCAGGTAGTGTTGGTTCTGTATCATAGCACTATCTAATACCATATCCTATTTCAGTTAATTCTGGTCCTTTATCATAGCACTATATAATACCACATCCTATTTCAGGTAGTGCAGGTAATGTATCATACACTGTCTAATACCATATCCTATGAAAGTCTGTATTGCAGCACTATCTAATACAATATCCTATGTCCAGTAGTGTGGGTACTGTATCGTGGCACTATCTAATACCATATCCTATGTCGGTTAGTGCTGGTACTGTATCATAGCACTATCTAATGCCATATCCTATGCAGGTAGTTATGGCACTGTATCATAGCACTGTCTAATACCATATCCTGTGTTGGGTAGACCTGGTACTGTATCATACCACTATCTAATACCATATCCTATGTCAGGTAGTGCTGATATTGCATCATAGCACTATCTAATACAATATTCTATGTTGGGTAGAGATAGTATTGTATCATTGCACTATCTAATACAATATCCTATGTCTGGTAGTGCTGGTAATGTATCACTGCACTATCTAATGCCATATCCTATGTCAGATAGTGATGCTACTCTATCATAGCATTATCTAATACCATATCCTATGTTGGGTTGTTTTAGGTACTGTATCATAGCACTATCTAATACCATATCATATGTCAGGTAGTACTGGTACTGTATCATACCATTATCCAATACCAAATTCTATGTTGGGTAGAGCTGGTACTCTTTCATAGCAGTATCTTATAGCATAGTCTATGTCAGGCAGTACTGGTACTGCTTCATAGCACTATCTAATACCATATTCTACATCAGGCAGTGCTGGTACTGTATCATAGGATCATAGGTTCATAGGTGTGTACTAGGCTAATGGCCCTAGAGCCTTTACAAGCATAGCCCATAGGGTTACCCTGGCATCGTACCACTTGACCTTAGTTCCCAGTGCCTGTGTGGAATAGAGCCACTGGAGTAATCCCCACGGTGAATTTTCTATTTTCCATCCACTTATCAATACTTCTGTTGAACATAACAAGTGAGGTACTGACATGTATGTGGAATCTATTCTATAGCATGGGCAGTCTCTGGGTTATAAACCTGCCCCTCCAGCTTGTTCTGTTGATTGTGGTCATGAGGTCGAGGTCTCTGGAGTGAGTGGTGTGGAGGGATTGGGATTTCTTTAGATGTAGCATTTCCAACAGAGCTGGGTCAGACATGGCTTTGTAATTCAATCAGAGATCGCCTCTAAGTAGGTGATATGAGACAGAGAATAATTGGAGTTTCTTGAGTCTGTCCATATAGAACAAGTATTTAAGGCCTCGGATCCTCTGTGTGAGGTACTTCTGCGGCCCATCCAGTTGTTGCAGGTGTCTAGTTAAGTACATGCCAAATGGGGCATTGTATTCGATAACCAGCCTAATGAGGGATGAGTTCTTCTTCCTGGATGCAAATCCCCTAGTAATGAGATGTGCCACATAGAAGGACTTTCTGACAATAGTGGCAATGGGGTGGTCAAAAGAGAGGCTCCTGTCAACCTGTGTTCCCAGACCTGTTATAATGCCTTCTGTGTTAAGTGGGCTACCATCGATGTAATAATTCATGGGAACTGGATTTTTCCCAAAGGAGATGACAACACATTTTTGGCATTGAGGTTAAGGCCATGGTTCTAACACCAGTTGTTGGTCTCAGTGAGGCCTTTCTGTAGGGTGTTAACATCACTTGGGGAGTTAATAATAGCTCCCAACTTGCAATCGTCTGCAAACTTTGTCAGCCAGAGTCCCTTCGTGTTGACCTGGACTTCAGAGAAGTAGACAGCAAACAGGAGAGGACGCAGGACCGAACCCTGTAGGACTCCACTCTTGACTGGTCGGCAGTCTAACTTGGAGTCAGCTACTTTCACACTGTGGGTACTATCTGTGAGACAGTTTGGAACCCACCTAGTGATATAGGGGTTGATGCCTAGCTTAGTCAGTTTTTCTATAATTCCTGAGTTTGGAATGTAATCAAAGGCCTTGGCCAGGTCAAGGTCAGCTGTATGAACCACCGTGCCTTCATCCAAAGCTCTGGTGACTGACTCAAATAAGTCAACCAGGTTGAGCAAGGATGATCTACCCTTCACAAAACCAAACTGTGTGGGATCCAGACTTTGGAGATTTCCTATATCCTTGTTTATTAGGTCCATGATGAAGCATTCCATAGCTTTGCATATCAGACTTGTAGCCATTCCTCCATTGTGAAAAGGGATGATTGTAGCAGTGCACCATTTGGTAGGGACAAAGCCTGAGGTGAGGTTGTGATTGCCATTTATATCACGTTATCGAAAGATGAAAATAGAGAACGCTATTTCATCTGCCCCAGAAGGGCGGCCACAGTGGTGCAGTGGTTAGCATTGCTGCCTCACAGCAAGAGGTTCTCCAGTTCAATCCTCGGCTGGGGTGCCTTCTGTGCAGAGTCTACATGTCCTCCCTGTGGTCACGTGAGTTTCCTCCAGGTGCTCCGGTTTCCTCCCACATTCTCCAGGTGGATTTGACACTCTAAATTGGCCCTAGCTGTGTGTGTGTGTGTGTGTGTGTGTGTGTGTGTGTGTGTGTGTGTGTGTGTGTGTGTGTGCGCGTGTGTGTGCGCCTTCTGTGGAAGGTTGGGAGCTGGGCTGGCAGCTTGACTCTGTAAAAAAAAAAAAACTCCACTACTGCCAATCATGAGCGGATAGGTGATCCGCTGTGGTGACCCCTAACTGGGAAAAGCCGAAAGAAGAAGAAGATTTCATCAGCCCCAGAACATCTAAACATGAAAATATCAAACATTCAGAACAGTGAATTTTTTCCCATGGAAAAAATTTGCTGCTCCGAAACACATACACACAACACAAGCCCATCAAACAAACAGCAACCACACACATACACTTAAATTCCTACATCTAACGCTACACTAAACTAAACATACACTACTATCTACCCACTTACCTTAACCCAAACCCTAACCCTAAGGGCTGTCACTATCGCACACTCACCTAATGCATGCCCTAACCCTAACTCACTTAAACCGCCCCTAAACCTAAAGCCTGTCACTATCGCACACACGCCTAACCCGTGCAATAACCCTAACTCACTTAACCCGCCCCTAACCCTAACGTACAAACAATCGCACACTTACCTGAACCCAACCCGTAACTTTCCACCACAGCGCTAAGAATATCGAAGCCACAGAAACGGCCAACTGAATTCTTTCCCGAGGAAAGAATTTGCTGTTCTGCAACTTCACTATTAGTGTTCGCTGAATAGTGTTCAATATCAGAACATTCAAAGTTTTAATACTTCGATGTTCTGATATAGACCCTGTGATTGAACATGGCACATAGGTGAGGTGCCAGTTCACTCTGTAGTTCATGTAGAACACAGCCAGGGATATTATCAGGTCCCATAGAAGCTGTATTCTTGGCCTTGGACAGTGCTGTTTTAACCTGCGCAGCAGTAATACTGGGTGCTTGGAAATCCTATGTCTAGGAGTGCTTATAGCACTTTCTAATACTATATCCTATATCAGCTAGCACTGATTTTCTATCACAACACTATCTAATGCCATATCCTATGCTGGGTTATTCCAGTAGTGTATCATACCACTATCTATTATGATATCCTATGTCGGGTAGTGCCGGTAGTATATCATACCACTATCTAATACCATATCCTATGTCAAGTAGTGCTGGTACTTCATCATATCACTGTCTAATACCATACCCTATACCAATTAGTGCTGGTAATTCATCATAGCACTATCTAATGGGTTCCTATCATGTAGTCAAACTTTTAGAAGTTTGAACCACATATGGTTGAGACCAAACGTTCGAATTTGAAAATGTTCGAGCGTTTCAATGGAAATCTCCATAAGTGGAGGTTTCCATTCACTTCAATGTGGTGCGATCTCGGAGTTGGTATATTTAAGTTGCGGGGGATGTGGGTGGGTGCAGGGGGGTTTGCCCCCCTGCTTACAACAAGTTATTGTTTTGTCCATTGTGTAGTTATATTTTTTTACATACTTGAAGTTCTGTAACTTCGAACATAATGGTTCGACCATTAGGTGTTCAGAATAATGGAACTTCGACTATGTAATATAGACCCCTGTCTAGTACCATATCCTATGTCATGTAGTGCTGGTACTGTATCATAGCTCTATCTAATACCATATCTTATGTCCGGTATTGTCGGTACTGTATCATAGGACTATCTCATACCATATCCTATGTCAGGTAGTGCTAATACTGTATCATACTACTATTTAATACCTTATCCTAAGTCAGTTAGTGCTGTTACTGTACCATAACTCTATCTAATACCATTTCCTGTGTCAGGTAATGCTGATACTATATCATAGCACTATCTAATACCACATCCTATGTCCAGTAGTGCTGGTACTGTATCATAGCTCTATCTAATACCATATCCTATATTGGGTAGTGCTGGTACTGTATCATAGCCTTATCTAATACCACATACTATGACAGGTAGTGCTGGTACTGTATCATAGCACTATCTAGTACCATATCCTATTACAGGTAGTGCTGGCACTGTATCATAACACTATCTATTACCTTATCCTAAGTCAGTTAGTGCTGTTATGGTATCATAGCTCTATCTAATACCATATCCTATGACAGGTAATGCTGGTACTGTATTATAGCACTATATAATACCATCTCCTATGTAGGGTACTGCTGGTACTGTCTTATACCACTATGTAATGTCATATCCTATGTCATGAAGTGCTGGTACTGTATCATAGCACTACCTAATACCCAATCCTATTTTGGGTAGTGCTGGTACTGTATCATAGCACTATCTTATACCATATACTATGTCGGTAAGGCTAGTATTGTATCATAGCCATATCTAAAACCATCTCTTATGTCTAGCAGTGCTGGTACTGTGTCATAGGACTATCTAATACCATAACCTACATTGGGTAGTCCTGGTACTGTATCATAGCACTATCTAATACCATATCCGATGCCAGGTTGTGCTGGTATTATATCATACACTAATACCATATCCTATGACAGGTAGTTCTGGTAGTGTATCACCGCACTATCTAATACCATATCCTATGTCAGGTAGTGCTGGTACTGTATCATAGCACTATCTAGTATCATATCCTATGTTGGGTAGTCCTGGTACTGTATCATAGCACTATCTAATACCATATCTATGTTAGGTAGTGTTGCTATTGTATCATAGCCTATCTAATACCATATCCTATGTAGGGTAGTGCTGGTACTGTATCATAGCACTATCTAATACCATATCCCATGTCAGCCAGTCCTGGTTCTGTATCATAGCACTAATACCATATCCTATGTCATGCAGTGCTGGTACTGTATCATAGCACTATCTAATACCATATCCTGTTATCAGGCAGTGCTGGTACTGTATCATATCACTAATAAATACCATATCCTATGTCCAGCAGTGCTCATACTGTATCGTAGCACTATCTAATACCACATCCTATGCCGGGTAGTGCTGGTACTATATCATAACACTATCTAATACCATATGCTATATCAGATTGTGCTGGTACTGTATCATAGCTCTATCTAATACCATATCCTATATCGGGTAGTGCTGGTACAGTATCATAGCCTTATCTAATACCACATACTATGACAGGTAGTGCTGGTACTGCATCATAGCACTATCTAATACCATATCCTATTACAGGTAGTGCTGGTACTGTATCATAACACTATCTAATACCTTATCCTAAGTCAGTTAGTGCTGTTACGGTATCATAGCTCCATCTAATACCATATCCTATGTCGGGTAATGCTGGTACTGTATTATAGCACTATATAATACCATCTCCTATGTAGGGTACTGCTGGTACTGTCTCATATCACTATGTAATGCCATATCCTATGTCATGAAGTGCTTGTACTGTATCATAGCACTACCTAATACCCAATCCTATTTTGGGTAGTGCTGGTACTGTATCATAGCACTATCTTATACCATATACTATGTCGGTAAGGCTTGTATTGTATCATAGCCATATCTAAAACCATCTCTTATGTCTGGCAGTGCTGGTACTGTGTCATAGGACTATCTAATACCATAACCTACACTGGGTAGTCCTGGTACTGTATCATAGCACTATTTAATACCATATCCGATGCCAGGTTGTGCTGGTATTATATCATACACTAATACCATATCCTATGACAGGTAGTTATGGTAGTGTATCATAGCACTATCTAGTATCATATCCTATGTTGGGTAGTCCTGGTACTGTATCGTAGCACTATCTAATACCATATCCTATGTCAGGTAGTGCTGGTACTATATCATAGCACTATCTAGTATCATATCCTATGTTGGGTAGTTCTGGTACTGTATCATAGCACTATCTAATACCATATCCTATGTCAGACTGTGCTGTTAATGTTTCATAGCTCTATCTTATACCATATCCTGTGTCCATTAGTGCTGGTACTGCATCATACCTCATCTAATACCATATCCTATGAGAGGTAGTTCTAGTACTATATCACATCACTATCTAATACAATATCCTATGTCTAGTAATGCTGGGACTGTATCATAGCACAATCTAATACCATATCCTATTTCCAGTAGCACTGGTACTTTAACATACCCCTATCTAATACCATATACTATGTCAGATAGTACTGGCACTGTATCACAGCATTATCTAATACCATATCCTATGACAGGTAGCTCTGGTACTGTATCATAGCACTACCTAATACCAACTGCTATGTCAGGTAGTGCTGGTACTGTATCATACACAACCTAATGCCATATACTATGTCAGGTAGTCCTGGTACTGTATCATAGCGCTATCTAATACAATATCCTATGTCAGACAGTGCTTTTACTGTATCATAGCACTATCTAATACCATATCCTGTTTCCATTATTGCTGGTAGTGTATCATAGCACTATGCAATACCATATACTATATCAGGTAGTGTTGGTACTGTATCATAGCCCTATCGAATAGCGTACCCTATGTCAGACAGCGCTGTTACTGTATCATAGCACTATCTAATACCATATCCTGTGTCCATTAGTGCTGGTACTGTATCATAGCACTATCTAATACCATTTCCTATGTCAGGTAGTGCTGGTACTGCATCTTACACTATCTAATACCATATTCTATGAGAGATAGTTCTGATACTGTATCACATCACTATCTAATACAATATCCTATGTCTAGTAATGCTGGTACCGTATCATAGCAAAATCTAATACTATATCCTATTTCCAGTAGTGCTGGTTCTCTATCATATCCCTATCTAATACCTTTTCCTATGTTGGGTAGTGCTGGTACTGTACCATAGCCCTATCTAATACCATATCCCATGTTGGGTGGTGCTGGTACTATATCATAGTAGTATCTAATACCATATCTTATTTCAGGCAGTGCTGGTACTCTGTCATAGCACTATCTATTACCATATCCTACGTCAAACAGTGCTGGTACTGTATCACAGGTTCATACGTCCATAGGTGTGTACTAGGCTAATGGCCATAGAGCCTTTACAAGCCTAGACCATAGGTTTAACCTGGCATCATGCCACCCGACCTTAGTTCCCAGTGCCTCTGTGGAGTAGAGACACTGGAGTAATCCCCAGTGTGAATTTTATGTTTTCTATCCACTCATCAAGATTTCTGTTGAAGATAGCCAGTGAGGTACTCTGTTTAACATGTATGGGAAGTCTATTCCATAGCATGGGCAGTCTTTGGGTTATAAATCTGTCCCCACAGCTTGTTCTGTTGATTGTGGTAAAGAGGTTGAGGTCTCTTGAGTGAGTGGTGTGGAGGGATTGGGATTTCTTTCTATGTAGTATTTCTAACAGAGCTGGGTCATTTGTAAGTCAAGCAGAGATTGCCTCTAAGTAGGCGACATGAGACAGTGAATAGTTGGAGTTTCTTGAGTCTGTCCATATAGGACAAGTATTTAAGGCCTAGGATCCTCTTTGTGAGGTACTTTTGCAGCCTCTCCAGTTGTTGCAGGTGTCTTGTGAGGTACATGCCAAATGGGGCATTGTACTCGATGACTGGCTTAATGAGGGATGAGTTCTTCTTCCTGGATGCAAAACCCTAGTAATGAGATGTGGCACATAGAAGGACTTTCTGACCACAGTGGGAATGTGGTGGTCAAAAGAAAGGTTCCTCTCAACCTGTGTTCCCAGACTTCTTATAATGCCTTCTGTGTTCAGTGGATTACCACTGATGTGGTAATTCATGGGAACTGGGGTTTTCTGAAAGGGGATGATGATGCATGTTTTAGCATTGCGCTTAAGGTCATGGTTCTGACACCAGTTGTTGATCTCAGTGAGGCCTTTCTGTAGGGTGTCAGCATCACTTGGGGAGTTATTAATAGCACCCAACTTGCAATCGTCTGCGAGCTCTGTCAGCCAGAGTCCCTTCGTGTTGGCCTTGACTTCAGAGTAGCAGACAGAAAACAGGAGAGGACCCAGGACCGAACCCTGTGTGACTCCACTCATGACTGGTCGACAGTCTGACTTGGAGTCAGCTACTTTCACACTGTGGGTTCTATCTGTGAGCCAGTTTGCAACCCACCTAGTGGTATAGGGGTTGATGCCTAGCTTAGTGAGTTTTTCTATGATTACTGAGTGGGGAATGGCATCAAAGGCCTTGGCCAGATCAAGGTAGGCTGTATGAACCACCTTGCCTTCATCCACAGCTCTGGTGACTGACTCAAAAAAGTTGACCAGTTTGAGCAGGGATGATCTACCGTTCACAAAACCAAATTGTGTGGGATCCAGAGTTTGGAGATTCCCTATATCCTTGTTTATTAGGTCCATGATGATGCATTCCATAGCTTTACATATCAGACTCATCAGGCTAATGGAGCAATAGCTCACAGGGTCTGTAGCCGTTCCTCTTTTGTGAAGAAGGATGATGGTAGTAGTGTGTCATTCAGTAGGGACAAAGCCTGAGGTGAGGTTGTGATTAACATGGCACACAGGTGAGGTGCCAGTTCGCTCTGTAGTTCAGATAGAACACTTCCAGAGATATTGTCAGGTCTGATAGAAGCTGTATTCTTGGCCTTGGACAGTGCTCTTTTAACCTGTGCAGCAGCAATATTGGGTGCTTGAAAATCCTATATCCAGTAGTGCTATTACTGTAACATAGCACTTTCTAATACTATATCCTATATCTGGTAGCACTGGTTTTCTATCACAACACTATCTAATGCCATATTCTCTGTCAGGTTGTGCTTGTAGTGTATCATACCACTATCTATTACCATATCCTATGTCAGGTAGTGCTGGTACTATATCATACCACTATCTAATACCATATCCTATGTCAAGTAGAGCTGGCAATTCATCACAGCATTATCTAATGGGTTTCTATCACGTAGTCGAACATTTACAAGTTTGAACCACAGATGTTCGAGACCATACGTTAAAATTTGTAAAAGATCAAGCGTTTAAACGTAAATCTATGTAATCGGAGGTTTCCATTCACTTCAATATGGTGCGATCTAGGAATTGGTATATTTAAGTAGCTGGGGATATGGGGGGGGTGAAGGGGGGTTTGCCCCCCTGCTTACAAGTTAATGTTTTGTCCGTTGTGTAGTTATTTTTTTTTTTTTTTACATACTCGAAGTTCTGTAACTTTGAACATAATGGATCGACCATTAGGTGTTTGGAGTTATGGAACTTCGACAATGTAATATAGACCCCTATGTAATACCATATCCTATGTCAGGTAGTGCAGGTACGGTATCATAGGACTATCTCGTACCATATCCTATGTCAGGTAGTGCTGGTACTGCATCATAGCACTATGTAGTACCATATCCTATGTTGGGTAGTCCTAGTACTGTATCATAGCACTATCTAATACCATATCCTATGTCAGGTAGTGCTTGTACTGCATCATAGCACTATCTAATACCAAATCCTATGTCAGGTAGTGCTGGTACTGTATCATAGCGCTATCTAATACCATATCCTCTATAGGGTAGGGCTGGTACTGTGTCATAGCACTGTCTAATACTATATCCCATGTCAGCCAGTTCTGGTACTGTATCATAGCACTAATACCATAGCCTATGTCATGCAGTGCTGGTACTGTATCATAGCACTATCTAATACCATATCCTGTTATCAGGCAGTTCTGGTACTATATCATAGCACTATCTAACACCATATCCTATGTCCAGCAGTGCTAATATTGTATCATAGCACTATCTAATACTATATCCTATGCCAGGTGGTGCTGGTACAATATCATAGCACTATCCATTACCTTATACTATATCAGGTAGTGCTGGTACTGTATCATAGCACTATTGAATACCATATCCTATGTCAGGCAGTGCTGTTACTGTATCATATCACTAACTAATACCATATCCTGTGTCCATTAGTGCTGGTACTGTATCATAGCATTATCTAATACCATATCCGATGCCGGGTGGTGCTGGTACTTTACCATAGCACTATCTAATACCATATAATATGTCAGGTGGTGCTGGTAATGTATCATAGCACTATCAAATACCATATCCTATGTCAGGAAGTGCTGTTACTGTATCATAGCACTATCTAATAACATAACCTGTGTCCATTAGTGCTGGTATGTATCATACCACAATCTAATGCCATATACTATTTCCAGTTGTGCTAGTTGTCTATCATATCCCTATCTAATACCATATCCTATGTTGGGTAGTGCTGGTACTGTACCATACCCCCTATCTAATACCATATACTATGTCAGGTAGTGCAGGCACTGTATCATAGCACTATCTAATACCGGTTCCCATTCAGAAGCCTGAAACATCATAAGCCTGAAAATCAAAATCCTGAAACCAAAAGCCTGAAAATTCAGAATCCTGAAAACTCAAAATCCTGAAAGCCCAAAATCCTGAAAGACCAAAATCCTGAAACTCAAAATCCTGAAAACACAAAATAGACATACTGATGTCATTGTGGCTTTGCTATTGTTAGCCCTGTGGTGTTAGGTCATGCGTTGGGGTCAGGTAAGTGTGCGGTTGGTTTTATGTTAGGGTTAGGGGTGGTTTAAGTGAGTTAGGGTTAGGGCGCAGGTTAGGCATGTATGCAATAGTGACAAATATTGGGGTTAGGGGCGGTTTAAGTGAGTTAGGGTTAGGGCGCGGGTCAGTTGAGTGTGCAATAGTGACGGACCTTAGGGTTAGGGTTAGGGTCAGGGTCAGTTGGTAGATATTAGTGTCTTTATAGTGACATATTAGCATTATTTGTGTTTTCAGGATTTTGAGTTTCAGGATTTTGGTCTTTCAGGATTTTGGGCTTTCAGGATTTTGAGTTTTCAGGATTCTGAATTTTCAGGCTTTTGGTTTCAGGATTTTGATTTTCAGGCTTATGATGTTTCAGGCTTCTGAATGGGAACCCTAATACCATATCCTATTACAGTTAGTGCTGGCACTGTATCACAGCACTAGCTAATACCATATCCTATGCCAGGTAGTGGTTATACTTTATCATACTCTATCTAATACCATATCCTGTCACAGGTAGTTCTGGTACTGTATCATACCACTATCTAATACCAACTGCTATGTAGGGTAGTGATGGTATTGTATCATAGCACTATCTAATAACATATCCTATTTCAGGTATTGCAAGTACTGTATCATACACAACCTAATACCATATACTATGTCAGGTAGTCCTGGTACTGTATCATAGAGCTATCTAATACCATATCCTATGACAGACAGTGCTGTTACTGTTCTATAGCACTATCTAATATGATATATTGTTTCCATTAGTGCTGGTAGTGTATCATAGCACTATCTAATACCATATCCTATGTCAGGTAGTGCTGGTACTGTATCATAGCCCTGTCTAATGCCATATCCTGTGTTAGGTGGTGCTGGTACTGTATCATAGCACTATCTAATACCATATCCTATGAAGGGTGCTGTAGGTACTATATCATAGCACTATCTAATACCATATCTTATGTCAGGTAGTGCTGCTACTCTATCATAGCACTATCTAATACCATAGTCTATGTCAGGCAGTACTGGTACTGCTTCATAGCACTATCTAATACCATATCCTACGTCAAGCAGTGCTGGTACTGTATCATAGGTGTGTACTAGGCTAATTGCCATGGAGCCTTTACATGCCTAGCCCATGGGATTACCCTGATATCATGCCACCTGACCTTAGTTCCCAGTGCCTCTGTGGGGAAGAGACACTGGAGTACTCCTCGGGGTGAATTTTATCTTTTCCATCCATTCATCAAGCGTTCTATTGAAGATAGCCAGTGAGGTACTCTGTTTGACATGTATGGGAAGTCTATTCCATAGCATGGGCAGTCTTTGCATTATAACCCTGTCCCTACAGCTTGTTCTGTTAATTGTGGTAATGAGGTTGAGGTATCTGGAGCGAGTGGTGTGGAGGGATTGGGATTTCTTTAGATGTAGCATTTCTAACAGGGCTGGGTCAGACATGGCTTTGTATGTCAAGCAGAGATCGCCTCTAAGTAGGCGATATGAGACTGTATCATAGCACTATCGAATACCATATCCTGTGTCAGTTAGTGCTGATACTGTATCATAGCACTATCTAATACCATCTCCGATGTCAGGTAGTGTTGGTACTGCATCATAGCACTACCTAATACCACATCCTATGTCAAGTAGTCCTGCTACTGTATCATAGCACTATCTAATACCATATCCTATGTCAGGTAGTGCTGGTACTGTATCATAGCACTATCTAATAACAGAAACTGTGTCCATTAGTGCTGGTACTGTATCATACCACAATCTAATGCCATATACTATTTCCAGTTGTGCTAGTTGTCTATCATATCCCTATCTAATACCATATCCTATGTTGGGTAATGCTGGTACTGTACCATACCTATATCTAATACCATATACTATGTCAGGTAGTGCGGGCACTGTATCATAGCAGTATCTAATATCATATCCTATTACAGTTAGCGCTGGCACTGTATCACAGAACTAGCTAATACCATATCCTATGACAGATAGTGGTTGTACTTTATCATACTCTATCTAATACCATATCCTATGACAGGTAGTTCTGGTACTGTATCATACCACTATCTAATACCAACTGCTATGTAGAGTAGTGATGGTATTGCATCATAGCACTATCTATTATACCATGACCCCCTCATTAATATTCCAAAACGTGCACGCTGATTGGCCAGCATGCACATTGTAAATCGACTTATACTAATGGAAAAAGGTCCGGTCGCCAGGTCTTTTTCCATTAGTATAAGTCTTTTTTAAAACACTGTCTCGCTATGTTAAAGGAGTTTAACATGGCGACACAAGTTTAAAAAAAGCAACGGAGATCTCTGTTGCTTTTTTTAAAGCTGTCTCGCTATGTTAAACTCCTTTAACATAGTGACACAGTGTGTAAAAAGCAACAGAGATCTTGCTTTCTCCGTTGCTTTTTTTTTAATCCTGTCTCGCTATGTTAAATGGGTTTAACATAGCGAGACAGCTTTAAAATAAGCAACGGATCTCCATTGCTTATTTTAAAGCTGTCTCACTATGTTAAACCCATTTAACATAGCGAAACAGTTTGTAAAAAGCAACGGAGATCTTGCTTTCTCCTTTGCTTTTTTCAAAACTGTTTTGCTATGTTAAATGGGTTTAACATAGTGAGACAGCTTTAAAATAAGCAACGGAGATTCTCCATTGCTTTTTTAAAGCTGTCTCGCTATGTTAAACCCATTTAACATAGCGAAACAGTAAAAAGCAACGGAGATCTTACTTTCTCCATTGCTTTTGCCCACAGCTCTGATGTACTGCGTAGGCATGCGCAGTACATCAGAACTTCCGAGAAATACCAGACAGCTGCGGAAGGGCAGCAAGGAGGCATTATACAATGCCATTATTTAAGAAAAGTAATTATTTTTTCTTAAATAATGTCATTATATAATAACAATAACCACTTCTGGGTGTGGGTAATGCTGGATTTACCCATGGTTGGCTTTGTTTGGTCCCTCGGGCTTCACCCTCGGGACCAAACCACGCCAACCGTGGGTAAATCCAGCATTACCCACACCCAGGCATGGGTTATTGCTGTAATAACATATCCTATTTCAGGTAGTGCTGGTACTGTATCATACACAAGCTAATACCATATACTATGTCAGGTAGTCCTGGTACTGTATCATAGAGCTATCTAATACCATATCCTATGACAGACAGTGCTGTTACTGTTCTATAGCACTATCTAATACGATATCTTGTTTCCATTAGTGCTGGTAGTGTATCATAACACTATCTAATACCATATCCTATGTCAGGTAGTGCTGGTACTGTATCATAGCCCTATCTAATACCATATCCTGTGTTAGGTGGTGCTGGTACTGTATCATAGCCCTATCTAATACCATATCCTGTGTTAGGTGGTGCTGGTACTGTATCATAGCACTATCTAATACCATAGTCTATGTCAGGCGGTACTGGTACTGCTTCATAGCACTATCTAATACCATATCCTACGTCAAGCAGTGCTGGTACTGTATCATAGGTTCATAGGTGTGTACTAGGCTAATTGCCGTGGAGCCTTTACATGCCTAGCCCATAGGATTACCCTGATATCATGCCACCTGACCTTAGTTCCCAGTGCCTTTGTGGAGAAGAGACAGTGGAGTAATCCCCGGGGTGAATTTTATCTTTTCCATCCATTCATCAAGCTTTCCGTTGAAGATAGCCAGTGAGGTACGGTACTCTGTTTGACATGTATGGGAAGTCTATTCCATAGCATGGGCAGTCTCTGCGTTATAACCCTGTCCCTACAGCGTGTTCTGTTGATTGTGGTAATGAGGTTGAGGTATCTGGAGCGAGTGGTGTGGAGGGATTGGGATTTCTTTAGATTTAGCATTTCTAACAGAGCTGGGTCAGGCATGGCTTTGTATGTCAAGCAGAGATCACCTCTAAGTAGGCAATATGAGACTGTATCATAGCATTATCAAAAACCATATCCTGTGTCCATTAGTGCTGATACTGTATCATAGCTCTATCTTATACCATATCCGATGTCAGGTAGTATTGGTACTGCATCATAGCACTACTTAATACCATATCCTATGTCAAGTAGTCCTGCTACTGTATCATAGCACTATCTAATACCATATCCTATGTCAGGTAGTGCTGGTACTGTATCATAGCCCTATCTAATACCATATCATATGTAGGGTAGTGCTGGTATTGTAGCATAGCACTATCTTATACCATATCCCATGTCAGCCAGTCCTGGTACTGTATCATAGCACTAATACCATATCCTATGTCATGCAGTGCTGGTACTGTATCATAGCACTCTCTAATACCATATCCTATGTCAAGTAGTGCTGGTACTGTATCATACCACTGTCTAATGCCATATTCTATGCCCAGTAGTGCTGGTACTGTATCATAGCACTATCTAATACTATAGCAACAACACATGCCTGGGTGTGGGTAATGCTGGATTTACCCACGGTTGGTGTGGTTTGGTCACGAGGATGAAGCCCGAGTGTCCAAAGACAACCGTGGGTAAATCCAGCATTACCCACACCCAGAAGTGGGTTATTGCTATTATACAATGACATTATTTAAGAAAAAAAATAATTACTTTTCTTAAATAATAGCATTGTATAATGCCTCCTTGCTGCCCTTCCGCAGCTGTCTGGTATTCTGCGGCAGTTCTGATGTACTGCGCATGCGTATGCTTACGCAGTACATCAGAGCTGTAAGCAAAAGCAAAGGAGAAAGCAAGATCTCCATTGCTTTTTACAAACTGTCTCGCTATGTTAAAGGAGTTTAACATAGCAAGACACATTTAAAAAAAGCAACGGAGATAGGAAGATCTCCGTTACTTTTTTTGAAGCTGTCTCACGATGTTAAACTCATTTAACATAGCGAGACACTGTGTAAAAAGCAACGGAGATCTTGCGTCCTCCATTGCTTTAAAAAAAAGAGTTATACTAATGAAAAGCGTCCGAGCGATCGGACCTTTTTCCATTATTATAACAATTCTGATTTACAATGTGCACGCTGACCAATCAGTGTGCATGTTTTGGAATATTAATGGGGGTCGTTGTATAATATAGTCGATGTCAGACAGTACTGGTACTGCTTCATAGCACTATCTAATACCATATCCTATGTCAAGCAGTGTTGGTACTGTATCACAAGTTCATAAGTTCATAGGTGTGTAATAGGCTAATGGCCCTGGAGCCTTTACAAGCCTAGCCCATAGGATTACCCTGGCATCCTGCCACCCTACCTTAGTTCCCAGTGCCTCTGTCGAGTAGAGCCACTGGAGTGATCCTCGGGATGAATTTTCTATTTTCCATCTAATCATTAAGATTTCTTTTGAAGAGGGCCAGTGAGGTGCTCTGTTTGACATGTATAGGAAGTCTATTTCATAGCATGGGCAGTCTCTGGGTTATGAACCTGTCCCTGCAGCTTGTTCTGTTGATTGTGGTATTGAGGATGAGGTCTCTTGACCGTGTGGTGTGGAGGGATTGAGTTTTCTTTAGATGTAGCATTTCTAATATAGCTGGGTCAGACATGGCCTTGTAAGTCAAGCAGAGATTGCCACTAAGTAGGTGATATGAGACAGAGAATAGTTGGAGTTTTTTGAGTCTGTCTATATACAGGTGTTTAAGGCCTAGGATCCTCTTTGTGAAGTACTTTTGCGGCCTCTCTAGTTGTTGCAGGTGTCTAGTGAAGCACATGCCAAATGGGACATTGTACTCGATGATTGGCCTAATGAGGGAAAAGTAGAGGGAGACAATGACCTCTTTCTTCCTGGATGAAAAACCCTTAGTAACGAAATGTGCCACGTAGAAGGACTTTCTGACAACAGTGGCAATGTGGTGGTTAATAGAGAGGTTCCTGTCAACCTGTGTCCCCAGATCTCTTACAACGTCTTCTTTGTTCAGTGGACTACCATCAATGTGGTTATTCATGGGAAATGGGTTTTTCCCAATGGGGATGGTGACACATTTTTTGGCATTGAGCTTAAGGCCATGGTTATGGCATCAGTTGTTGATCTCAGTGAGGCCTTTCTGTAGGGTGTCAACATCACTTGGGGAGTTGATAATAGCTACCAACTTGAATTCATCTGCAAACTTTGTCAGGCAGAGTCCTTCATGTTGGCCTGGACTTCAGAAAAGTAGATACCAAACAGGAGAGGACCCAGGACCGAACCCTGTGGGACTCCACTCGTGACTGGTCGGCAGTCTGACTTGGAGTCAGCTACTTTCACACTGTGGGTTCTATCTGTGAGCCAATTTGCAACCCACCTAGTGAAATAGGGGTTGATGCCTAGCTTAGTGAGTTTTTCTATAATTCCTGAGTGGGGAATGGAATCAAAGGCCTTGGCCAGATCAAGGTAGGCTCTATGAACCACCTTGCCTTCATCCACAGCTCTGGTGACTGACTCACAGAAGTCAACCAAGTTGAGCAGGCATGATCTCCCTTCAGAAAACCAAACTGTGAGGGATCCAGAGTTTAGAGATTCCTTATATCCTTGTTTATTTGGTCCATGATGATGCGTCCGATAACTTTGCAATTCAGACTCGTCAGGCTAATGGGGTGATAGTTCCCCAGGTCTGTAGCCACTCCTCCTTTGTGAAGAGGGATGACTGTAACAGTGCGCCATTTGTTATGGCAAAGCCTAAAGTGAGGTTGTGATTGAACATGGCACACAGGTGAGGTGCCAGTTCACTCTGTAGGTCATGTAGAACACAGTCAGGGTTATTGCCAGTTCCCATAGAAGCTGTATTCTTGGCCTTGGACAGTGCTGTTTTAACTTCTGCAGCAGTGATACTGGGTGCTTGGAAATCCTATGTCCAGTTTTGCTGGTACTGAATCATAGCACTTTCTTATACTATATCAGGTAGTACTGGTTTTGTATCACAGCACTATCTAAAGCCATATCTTATGTTGGGTTGTGCAGGTAGTGTATCATAGCACTACCTATTACCATATCCTACGTTGGGTAGTGACGGTAGTATATCAAACTACTATCTAATACCATATTCTATGTCAAGTACTGCTGGTAATTCATCATAGCATTATCTAACACCATATCCTATGTCAGGAAGTGCTGCCACTGTATCACAGCACTATCTAATACCATATCCTATGTTAGGTAGTGCCGGTACTGTATCATAGCACAATCTAATACCATATCCTATGTCAGGAAGTGCTGCTACTGTATCATAGCACTATCTAATACCATATCCTATTATCAGACAGTGCTGGTACTGTATCATAGCACTAGCTAATACCATATCCTATGTCACGTAGTGCTGGTACTGTATCATAGCACTAGCTAATACCATATCCTATGTCAGGTAGTGCTGGTACTGTAACACAGCACTATCTAATACCATATCCTATGTCAGGTTTTGTTGTTACTGTATCATAGGTGTATCTAATACCATATCCTATGTCAGGTAGTGCTGGTACTGTATCATAGCACTATCTAATACCATATTCTATGTACGGGAGTACTGGTACTGTATCATAGCACTATCAAATACAAAATCCTATGTACAGTAGTGCTGGTTCTGCATCTTAGCAATATCTAATACCATATCCTATGTCGGTTAGTGCTGGTACTGTATCATAGCACTATCTAATACCATATCGTATGTCCGGTTGTGCTGGTTCTACATCATAACACTATCTAATACCATATCCTATGTCAGGTAGTGCTCGTACTGTATCATAGCACTATCTAATACTATTTATGTCAGGTCGTGCCAGTACTGTATAATAGAACTATGTACTACCATATACTATGCCAGGCACAGCTGGTACTGTATCACAGCCCTATCTAATACCATATCCTATGTCAGTTAGTGCTGGTAATGTATCATAACACTATCTAATACTGTATCCTATGTTGGTCAGTGCTGGTACTGTACCATAGCACTATCTAATACCATTTCCTCTGTCAGGTAGTGTTGGTAGTGTGTCATAGCACTATCTAATACCATAGCCTATATCAGGAAGTGCTGGTACTGCATCATAGCACTATCTAATACTATATCCTATGCCAGGTCATGCCAGTACTGTATAATAGCACTATGTACTACCATATCCTATGTCAGGCACAGCTGGTACTTTATTACAGCCCTATCTAATACCATATCCTATGTCAGTTAGTGCTGGTAATGTATCACAACACTATCTAATACCGTATCCTATGTTGGTCAGTGCTGGTACTGCATCATAGCACTATCTAATACCATATCTGATGACTGTTAGTACTGGTACTGTATCATAGCTCTACCTAATACCATATCCTGTGTCAGGTAGTGCTGGTACTGCATCATAACACAATTTAATACAATATGCTATGTAAGACAAGTGCTGATTCTGCATCATTGCAATATCCAATACCATATCCTATGTCAGGTAGTGCTAGTACTGTATCATAGCATTATCTAATACCGTATCCTAAATCAGGTAGTGCTGGTTTTGTATGACAGCACTATCTAATGCCATATCCTATGCCCGATAGTGCTGCTGCTGCATCATAGCCCTATCTAATACAATATCCTAAGTCAGGAAGTGCTGCTACTGTACCATTGCCCTATATAATACCATATCATATTATCAGGCAGTGCAGGTACTGTATCATAGCACTATCTAATACCATATCATATTATCAGGCAGTGCAGGTACTGTATCATAGCACTATCTAATACCATATCCTATGTCAGATAGTGTTGTTACTGAATCATAGCTGTATCTAATACCATATCCTATGTCCGGTAGTACTGGTACTGTATCATAGCCCTATGAAATACCAAATCCTATGTACGGTAGTGCTGGTTCTGCATCAAAGCAATATCTAATACCATATTCCATATCTGTTAGTGCTGGTACTGTATCATACCACTATCTAAATCCATATCCTATGTCCAGTTGTGCAGGTTCTGTATCATAACACTATCTAATACCATATCCTATGTCAGGCAGTGCTGGTACTGTATCATAACACTATCTCATACCATATCCCATGTCAGGTCATGCCAGCACTGTATAATAGCACTATGTAATACCATATCCTATTTCAGGTAGTGTGGTTACTGTATCATAGCTGTATCTAATACCATATCCTATGTCAGGTAATTCTGGTACTGTATCATAGCACTATCTAATACCATAACCTATGTTTGGTAGTACTGGTACTGTATCATAGCACTATCAAACACCAAATCCTATGTCCGGTAGTGCTGGTTCTGCATCATAGCACTATGTAATACCATATCCTATGTCAGTTAGTGCTGGTACTGTATCATAGCCCTATCTAATACCATATCCTATGTCCATTAGTGCTGTACTGTATGATAGCACTAGCTAATACCATATCCTATGTTGGTCAGTGCTGGTACTGTATGTTAGCACTATCTAATACCATATCCTATATCAGGTAGTGTGAGTACTGTATCATATCACTATCTAATACCATATCCTATATAAGGTAGTGCCGGTACTGCATCATAGCACTATCTAATACCATATCCTATATCAGGTAGTGTTGATACTGCATCATAGCACTATCTAACACCATATCCTATGACTGGTAGTACTGGTACTGTATCATAGCACTACCTAATACCATATCCTATGTCATGAAGTGCTAGTACTGTATCACAGGCATATCTAATGTCATATCCTACATCAGGTAGTGCTGGTGCTGTAACATAGCCCTATCTAATACCATATCCTATGACTGGTAGTACTGGTACTGTATCATAGCACTATCTAATACCACATCCTATGTCATGCAGTGCTAGTACTGTATCATAGGACTATCTTATGCCATATCCTACATCAGGTAGTACTGATACTGTATCATAGCACAATCTAATACCATATCATATGACTGGTAGTACTGGTATTATATCATAGCACTATCTAATACCATATCCTATGTCATGCAGTGCTAGCACTGTATCATACAGCTATCTTATGCCATATCCTACATCAGGCAGTGCTGGTACTTATCATAGTACTATCTAATACCATATTCCATGACTGGTAGTACTGGTACTGTATCATAGCACTATCTAATACCTTATGCTATGTCATGCATTGCTGGTACTGTATCATAGCACTATCTAATACCGTATACTGTTATCAGGCAGTGCTAGTACTGTATCATAGCCCTATGTAATACCACATCCTATGTCCATTAATGCTGGTACTGTATCATACCACTATCTATTACCATATCCTATGTTGGTTAGTGCTGGTACTGTTTCATAGCACTATCTAATACCATTTCCTATATCAGGTAGTGCTGGTACTGCATCATAGTACTATCTAATACCATATCCGATGACTGGTAGTACTGCTACTGTATCAGCACTATCTAATAGCATATCCTATATCCGGTTGTGCTAGTACTGTATCGTAGCACAATCTGAAACAATATTCTATGTCAGGTATTTCTGGTACTGTGCCATAGCATTATCTATTACCATATCCTATGTCGGGTAGTGCTGTTACTGTATCATAGCACTATCTAATACCTTATCCTATGTCAGGTAGTGCTGGTTCTGCATCATAGCACTAACTTATATCATATCATATGTCTGGTAGTGCTGATTCTGCATCATATCACTTTCTAATACGATATACTATGTCTGGGAGTGCTGGTACTGCATCAAAACAGTACCTGATACCATATCCTATGTCTGGCAGTGCTGGTACTCTATCATACCACTATCTGATATCATATTTTATATCAGGTAGTGCTGGTATTGTATCACAGCTTGTCTAATGCCATATCCTATGTTGAGTAGTGCTATTAATGTGTCATAGTACCATCTAATAGTATATCCTATGTCTGGTACTACTGGTACTATATCATAGCACTATCTATTACCACTTCCAATTTCAGGGATTGCTGGTACTGTAACATACTACTATCTAATACCATATCCTATGTTGGGTAGTGCTGGTACTGTATCATACCACTATCTAATACCATATCTTATATCAGGTAGTGCTGTTACTGTATCATAGCACTATCTAATACAATATCCTATGTCAGGTTGTGCCAGTACTGTATCATAGCACTATCTAATTCCATGTCCTATGTCAGGTAGTGCTGGAACTGTATCATAGCCCTATCTAATACCATATCCTATGTCCAGTAGTGCTCGTACTGTATCATAGCACTATCTATTACCATATCCTATGTTGCTCAGTGCTGGTACTGTATCAAAGCACTATCTAATACCATAACCTATGTTGGGTAGTGCTGGTACTGTATCATAGCACTATCTAATACCATATTGTATGTCCGGTATTGCTGGTACTGCATTATAACACTATCTAGTACCATATCCTATGTCCGTTAGTGCTGGTACTTTATTATAGCACTATCTAATACCATATCCTATATCAGGTATTACTGGTACTGTATCATATCACTATCTAATACCATACCATATGTCCGGTAGTGCTGGTAGTGTATCATAGCACTGTCCAATACTATATGCTGTGTCAGGTAGTGCTGGTACTGTATCATAGCACTATCTAATACCATATCCTAGCACTATGCATCTATAGTCCCTGACCCTAGAGACCATCCTAGGAGACCTCTGTAAAACCTTACCATCTAATCATAATATCCCATGCAAATACAGGTCCAGACAACATGGATATGCAATTTCAAAATGTCTCCATAGCCAGCTTGCTTGATTTTTTATATGTAGTGCCTTTCTCACTTTTACACACCTCAAATAACGGGTCATAGGGATTATTCCACAGTGTCTGTGATGTTGAAACAAATGTAGACACAGATATATAGGTGCAGTAATATGATTGCATAATTGTACGATTTTTTATTTATTTATTTGCAGTTGGTTTACCAGGATAGTCCATTGGGCCAAAATGAACCCGTTTTCAATGGAGTCCTGGGGAGAAAAGCTCCATAACAATCTCAATACAGTAGGTTATTAATGATAGTTATATAATGCAAAAAGTTCAAGCAAATAATTACAAAAAAGTTCAGCATACATTAGAAATTCTGTATACTTATGATGGATCATATAGATGATACAGACTAACAAAGTAACATTACAAAGTAATACTGGAAGTAAATTCATATTATGATGCATAAACTTAAGAAGTGCAGTCTAGTACATTATATCAGACTAGTACATTTTTGCAAATTACATAGGAAACAGAGTGTGAGTGTTAGGGAAAAAAGGAAGAATTACTGGAGAAGCAGGGGAAGGATGGAAGATGAGGTAACCAGAGTTAATTATGTGGGGTGGGAGCATGAGCATTCCCACTGGGATGCTAGATGCGAATGAAGAGATCTTTTGAAAATCAAATGGTTAGGGATTGTGCGAATTGAAGGTGGAAGGGAGTTCCAGAGGCGTGCTGGGCCGTAGGATAGTAGGTTTTTTCCAGTAGTGCTGGTTCTTCAACATAGCACTTTTAATTAAATTATGTATGTTAATGCATTATCCTATAGTATATTGCGATGATTATTTCATAAACACATTTCCATTTTAGAAGTGTAACATAAAATGCCTGAATGAAGTAGAAAGCTTATTTTATGTTGTACTACATGTATTTATAAATTGAAGTATACATAGAACTTTCATTGTGAAATAATACAGACAATTAGTTATGTTTCTGGCATGGTACTGATCCAAACTTACAGAAGATTTTAGGGAGACACATTTAAAGAAGTTACAAGCAGTAAAGTGAAGCATGTTATCTGAGATGTCGTTGCTGCTCTGAATAGAAACAGATATATAAAACATATTCATGTGGTGTGGTTAGAGGCAGCAAGCACTGCATGAATCTCGGTCTGTACTCACAGCTGCCAAGAATGCTTAAACCACTAAATACAGATAATGTGATTCCTCAACATTCTTCATCAATGAACTGTTGTATCTCTGCAAGGTAGGTTCTAAAAGTGACTGAGGCAACTTAGGGAGGTTATGGTAGTTGGTGCAAAGGTTAAGGTTTTGAGCTGTAGATGCTGTTGTGCAAGGTTTGATTTCCTCAGGTTACTGTGTGACCCTCATCAAGTCACTTAACTAGACATTGCATCTGAGTTGCCCCTGAAAAGTGACTGTGTGTCCAGTGGGTCTACTTGGTTAGCAAATCAGTATTATTAATTATTATTATTATAACTGGACATGGGCAGACATTACTAAATGCAGTCTTGGGGATTAACTAGTATTTCTGTGGTATTACATTGGGATGAAACAGTCGATATCCTAGAAATCTTCTATGATCCTATTTGTAGTATTTTTATTACTATACATTCATAGGTTTATAGGTGTGTACAAGGCTAATGAACACTGAGGATTTTTAAGCCTAGCCATGAATCCCAGATATCTGAAAAGTTCTGGTACTCTTGATAAGTGTAAGCAAAGGCTTGGGAGATGAAACGTTTAGAAGCAGGGGCCTGGGAGATGAACAATTTACAAACTGCCTGTGTCCATTGAAGACAAAGACAAAGACAAACCAGGGATGATTTTCTTGCTCTTCATTCAACTGTCCATGGTACACCTGAATTGCATTACAGAGGGACTCTGCTTCACATGGATGGAGAGGGGATAGTCTCTGGAATACATACCTGTCTCTCCAGCAGGACATATTTATATCACAGACAAGGTTTGAGTTTTTAGAAAGGGTAAAACTGATGCTATTTATTTTGTGGATATGCAAGAGACAAGATGGTTAGTGGTTAAAGTCTTCACCTCCCATGCACAAGGTACTAGGTTCAATCCTGACCTCCGACCAATGCCTGTTTGGAGTTTGCATGTTCTTCCTGTGTCTCCATGGGGTTTCTCCCATGTCCGAAAAACATGCTGAGTGTTTCCATCTGAAACTTGCCAATGAATGGAGTACATGGTGCCGTATAGGTGAAAGAGTTGTATAGACCAAGTGCTTTGGGCATCTACTGTGGTGTGCAGTATCCTCAAGATAGGAGAATACAGATCACAGACTGTACACAATGGCAGGGCTAGCCACTTGATGGTGTAAAATATGGCTCTAGGTGATTTGGTCATGTTGACTAATGTCGCCAAAAATGGGCATGGGTAGTTACCAGTGATAAGGACACGCCTATTGGCCTGTGTCTAGTTGCCCAGCCTGGGTTACCTGAGATAGCTCTGTTGAGTGAAAGCTGGATGTAAAACCAACCAACCAACCTGCCAAACATGAACTGAGAATTGCTACACTTAATGTAGGTTCACTGACAGGATGCAGCTTGGAAGTGGATGATACGGAGGCTGGACATCCTGTGTACCCAAGAGACAAGACGAGATGGAAGGGCAGTGCTGCAAAGACACTTGGTTTAGGATCCAGAATCAGGTGGAGGACAGGCTAGAAATGGTGTAGGAACTGTGGTGAGAGAGAGGCTTCAGAGAGAGCAGTTAGGGATATCATCAGAATTAATGACAGATTCTTGGCAGTCAGTCTCCAGAATTAATGACAGATTCATGGCAGTCAAACCGCAGTGTAATGGTAGGGCAGTATTCATAATCTCAGCCTATGCCCCACAGCAGGGTTGTGGTAGTGAGGAAAAGAGTGCATTCAGACAGCAGTTGCAGCACCTACTAGATAAAGCAGGACAACATGAATTGGTGTTGATAATGGGTGACTTGACACATATCGGGACAGACAGAACAGGATATGAGGACTGCCTGGGGACTGCCTGGGTCCACATGGGTGGGACAGCAGGAATAAAGAAGGAGAAGCCATTCTAGACATCTGTCTAGCAAATGGCTTGATAGTAGCCAATGCATGGTTCAGAAAGAGAGACAGTCACAAGATCACATACAAGAATAGTCAACATGCAACTCAGGTAGATTTCCTCCTAGTAAGGAAAAGACACTGGGGTAGAATCAATGATTGCAAAGTCAGCTCACAGCATAAAGCGCCACAGTCAGCTGCAAGCAGTGGTCAGAGAAGGCTCTAAGGTCAGCAGAGAGCAGGCTGAAGACTTTACTGGAGAGAAAGTACAACAGTTCAAGGAATTACACAGTGGTCTAGCACCCCAAGAAGAGGAGGAAATAGTTGGAGTTGAAGAAAAATGGCAGCACCTAAAACAGCATGTGTTAGGACTACAGAAAAGATATGTGGCTGAGCCAGGTATGGAAATAAGGTGCATAAGGAAAGCTGGTGGTGGAATGCAGAAGTCCAGGAAGTCATTAAAAGAAAGAAGGAGTGCAGGAAGAAGTGGGAAATAGAAAAGACTGACCAGGCTAGGAAGGACTACTGGTTGGCTAAGAAAGAAGCAGAGAAAGAAGTTGCAATAGCAAAGAATAGGGCATCAGAGGCACTGTGCCAGCTTCTGGAAAGTGACTCAGTAAGGGGCACAAAGAAACTATTTCAGGTTGCAAGGCAAAGACAGAAAGACAAGGAAGATAGTCAGACACCCTTCATAAGGGATGCCAGCAACAACTTGCTCACCAGTCCAGAGGACATCAAAGGCAGATGAAAGGAGTATTTCCAGCAGCATTTGAATGAAGAAAACCCACAGAAGCTGTACTACCCCAGAAGCAGCCTATGATGAGAGAAGAAGAGGAGCCCACCCTAGAAGAAGTAGGAACAGCACTAAGGAAAATGTAGTCAGGGAAAGCAGCAGGCTCAGATGAGATCACAGCAGATATGATAAAGATGCTGGGTGACATAGGGGAGAAATGGCTCCTGAGGGTACTAATAGCAGTGTGGAGAGAAAGGCATATGCCAGATGACTGAAGAATAAGCATACTCATGCCAGTGTACAAGAACAAAGGGGACATCTACAACTGTGGGCAGTACAGAGGTATCAAACTCCTCTCGCATTGCATGAAAGTTCTGGAGATGGTGACTGATAAACGGATATGCAGAGTAGTAGAATGTAAGATGGGAGATGAGCAGTTTGGATTCAGATCAGGATGCAGCACAATTGACCCGATGTTTGCATTGAGACAGATACTTGAGAAGAAGCTAGAGATGAGGAGAGAGTCCAACTGGGCATTCCTAGACTTGGAGAAAGCATGTGACAAGGTCCCAAGAAAGCTGATCTGGGCAGTACTGTGGTGATTTGAAGTCCCAGAAACATTGGTAGAATTAGTGCAGGCTATGTACAAGGACCCAATGACTCAAGTACGAACAGTGTTCGGCCTCACAGAGGGGTTCCCAGTGGGTGTGGGTGTACATCAAGTTTCAGCGCTGAACCCACTGCTGTTCATACTGGTGACGGACTACATTAGCAAACAGGTTGGAGGGGATGGATCAACAAAGCTGCTGTATGCAGATGATGTGGCAGTGCAGGCAGACTCTGAGCTAGAACTTCAGCAAAGGATAGAAGAATGGAATGCTAATCTGTAGGCACATGGGATGAAACTAAGCACATATAAGACCATGGTAATGGCAGTAAATTGGGGAACTCAGAAGAAGCTAAGAATAGAGATAGAAGGGAAGACTGTGGAACAGGTAAACAGCTTCAAGTATCTGGGAGGGGTAGTTGAGAAAAAGGGTAGTTCGAATGAAGATGTCAAAGCTAGAATCAGAGGGGCTGCAGCCAACTGGCATTGAGTATCAGGTGTAGCCTATGACAGAAGAATGCCAAAGAAGCTGAAAAGTAAGGTGTACAAGACAGTGGTGTGACCAGTACTACTGTATGGTACAGAAAACTGGGCAGCAAAGGCAGAACAGTTGAAGAAGCTAGAGGTGATGGAAATTAAGTCCCTGAGAAAGGTGGTAGGATGCACACTGTGGGACAGATGAAGAAATGAGGACATAAGAGAAGAAGCCAAAGTAGCTCCAATTGCAGAAAAGATCAAAGAGAACAGATTACGGTGGTTTGGTCACATGTGTAGAAAAACAGAAAACAATTTGGTGAGGAAGATTTGGGACAGACAGGAGGAAGGTAAGAGGAAGCAAGGAAGTCCAGCAAAGAGGTGGATGGATTGTGTGAAAGAAGATCTGCGACAGTCAGGCATGAGTGTTGAAGAAGGCAGGAGTGTGGCACTGAATTGAGTGAGTTGGCGACAGTTAACATGATACCCTGATCCATGTAGAAAATGGGAAAAAGGGGGCTGATGATGATGATGCAGGAAGCCTCCCAGAGTGGGGTCCAACAATGGCTTGTATGCCAGGCATAGATCTTCCCTCAACAGCCTGCAGGAGACAGAATATAGGGATATGGCTTTAAGATGATCTGTATAAGACATGTTACTTTAGGACGGCGCAGTGGTGCAGCAGTACCACTGTTGCCTACAAGACGTTCTCCAGTTCGGTTCTCTGCTGGGGTGGCTTCTGTATGGAGTCTACATATTTCTCCCTGCATTTGTGTGGGTTTCCTCTGGGTGCTCTGGTTTCCTCCCATGTTCAAAGACATGCATCTGGAGCATTTCTCCCCGGGCCTCCGCTGAAAATTGGCTTCATTCCAAGTTGGACTTTCCCAGTTAACAAATGTTAAATACTTATGCATTGTATTCTTTTAGTGAAGAACTTCTGTGGACGTTCCAATTGTTGGATATGCCTGGATAGGTACATACCAAAGGGGGCATTGTTCTCAATAATAGGTCTGATGAATGTCGAATATAGAGGAATAATGACCTCCTTGGACCTAGATGCCATATCTTTGTTTATAAGTTGCATAATGATTTCCTCACAATTGTGTGCTGGTCAAAGGCTAGATTACTGTCTATGTTTGCCCCAAGTCACTGACTATTGGGTCAACTCTTAGGGATGCATTGTTAATATAATAGTTACAAGGGATGGATGACTTCTCAAAGGATACTATTATGCATTTCTTGACATTTAGTTTTAGTCCATCCATGGCTCTGCCACAAGCTATTTTTCTGTTTCAGCCCTTCGTGAAGAACATTTTAATAATGTTATTCAAAGATGTGTCAGCTGTCCACCATATGTAACTACATTCTGCAAGACAGAAATTCAGAATGTAATTAAAGAATATGAAGAAAGTAGAAAAGACACGTTTTCTGTATTTAAGAACTACCTTCATCCCCAAGGAGATTGTAGATGCAGGTATTACAGTAAAAAAGCCTCCAGGAGACCACTGCAAAGGGAATGTTACCTTCAGTGATTTAGAATTCCTGTAAGCATTTAGTGCAGTTATAGTGAAAACCCCCTAGCAAGCCAGTAATAATCACTACAATGCTTACCCTATTAGTGCTACCAGCAATCCAGTCCTAAAAACTCCAGTGCCAGTGTTCAAAAACACAGCAAGAAAAGTAACAGTTTCAAGAACTTTAAAGATAAACATCTACTATAATTATAAGAACACAAATTGTAGCTCTTATGTGGGGGGGGGTCCCCCTACACCAGTTTATGTATTTATACAAATTCCTCCATGGTGTACAGCTGTGACCAAAATGATACATCTCAGTCTATGTACCAGTTGACAGTATGTACGGTAGCTATAAAAATAAATCAATGAATACAGCACTTAAAAATTAATGTAATAAAATCTGTACTCAACAAAAACAACTCGATGGATTGAACAGCATGTAGCTAGATAGATAGATAAGGTATACAGGCAATTATTAACACACAGTAATGGTGTGGGTTATGTCATATATTGCCTCCTGTTTTTCTCACTTGTCTAATTTCTTATCATAATATAACAGAAATATCTGAGTGTTAATACACCTGCAAACAGTATTTCTCCTTCTGAAAAATTCATCAATAAAAATGAGTATAAGCTGGAAGTAAAATGAGAAATAATTAATCACAGTGAAAAATAGAAAATGTAGTCATTTTAATTAAATTGCTTCTTACAGTCTGAGTTTCCCGTACATACGCACACACTTACACACACACACATGCACACACGAGCACATATGCATACACACACATACACACGCACACACACACACACACACTTGATTTTTTGTGCACAGAAGTAGAGTAGTACCAGAATTTTATAAGTGCAGAACTACAAAAAACATCATATTCATTTCCCCTGATATGATATGCAGTTGTCATGATAAATAGCCATTAGCAAAGGTAAGCTAGTGGATGGGTGAGAGAAACAAACATATGCACAAGACCAATATGTAGTATATATTTAATATTTTCATCAAATGGCTATCTACTAGCAAAGCAATACATGTATAACTTGGTGTACGGACACTAACTGCCTCCATGAACTACAGAACCGGCCCCATGTTAGGGTATACTAGCATCAGAGTAGTGAAACACATTGCATTCCCTGATGTGTTTGCAGATTTACAGTGGAATGTGTGGGCCTGACTAATGATGTGTTGATAAATAACTGCTTTCAGGGTGATACTGGCTACATTTGTCATAATTGCAGTTATTCTCATTAGGAAGTTTAAACCTAGCAAGTATACAGTAGTAACTCTGCAAAAGCTATACATACTAATAAGCTGCATAATCTTATATTACATATTTATCATTCCATGACATGTACAATACATGAGTCCTGCATACCTTAAACTAGCCAGTAATACAATCACAGGGCCAATGTCTTGCATGCTGCAGATATATAGGAGATACATTTAAAATAATGAATGCTGTTATGATTCCCAAATGTAAATAATACCCACCCCTACACTTAGAAAGCCTCTCCATTTTTCATAGGCCCATAAGTTTATAGGTAAATGCTAGACAATCAGTTTTCAGGCCATAGCAAGAATAGCAAAAAAAAAAGCATTCAGAAGCTCTTTTTGCCATGTAGTGGAGGTTTGTTCCAGAGACCAAGGGATATATTTGGATAAGACTCTATCACACCAAAGTGCCTTATTTATCTTTTGATATGGTATAATTTCCTTAAATGGACTTTTAAAGGTACCTTTTGTTCTGTGAAGGAATAGGAGGTCAAAAAGGGTTGGCTCTTTAATGGCTCGAAAGAGTAGATGCAGCTCACCAAGAAGGATCTATAAGAGTAATTGAAAAAAGAGAGCGGGCTGCCAGTGTCTTCTCATAACTAAGATGTTTGAGTCCACTGATCTTTTTAGTTATGAATCTTTGAGGTCTCTCAAGTTGAGTGATATGTTCAGACAAGTACAAGACAAAAGGTGCATTAAATTCAGTAAAAGATCTGATGAGATATGAAAGGGGAATTACAACTTCTTTGGATTTCGTAAAGATGCCTTTAGAAATTAAATGAGATAGATAGAAAACTTTCTGAACTACTGATGACATTTTATACTCAAATGATAAGGAATTTTCAACAATGCTGGCTAAATCCATTATGACAGTGTTTGATTGGAAGATTGTGTTACCAACATAGTATGTGAAAATGTTTTTTCCTACTGAAATGAACTATGCTACATTTTTTTCACATTTAGTTTGAAACCATTGTCCTTGCACCAGTTGTTAAAATGATTTATCCCATGATGAAGCATTTGTGAGTCAGTGATTGAAGAAGGCTCCTAGAGAGGTAGAAAAAAAAAAGAGAAAGTTTTATGCACATGATAAACATATGTATAAGTATACAAATCTACTATTACTCACCAGGCAAGGCAGATTACTTATATCTCTGTTGCCCTTTCTTTGACTGCTTCTTCCTCTCTGATTCTTCCAACCAATTAAAAAGGTCAAGATAGTTCCTCTTCATGTAACTGTAGTGGTGTATTCACTGCTCTCCTAAGTGGGATATGCCACTGACATCAGACATCACCCTCACAAGACTGTGCCAGGTATTCATTTTATATTGGGGATTCTCACAAGAGTTCCTAGTCAGGTATTCCTGAGAGTCCCTATGCAGCAAATAAAGGAAAACCCAACTTTCATGCACCATGGGAGAATCCCTGCCATAGCCAGTGCCCTTGGAAACCATGACCTATTCACCAGGTTGCATTCCAGAGAACATATTTTCTAAGACCCACTTCACATATTATGGCTTTAAAATACATTTTCACTTTGAATGAAATTGCAATTGCAAGATGCAGTAGCACTGTACAGAATTAGAAGGCACAATATTTTTATAGATAATTCTAGAAGCTACATATGCATAGTCATGACTGTTTACTTTTTCTGTGTCATACTATATTGATCCAATCAAACACTATGGTTGAAAGTACAGTCTATGCAGTGTTGCCATTATGTAGAGCACAACATGTTGGAATGGCCCAGTGGTATTAATGTGTGAACACTGGCATGGAATAAGTGTAGCAGTTTCATACTGTCTAACTATATGAGCTGTCTTAGTTCCTCCAGTGAATACAAAAGTAAAATACTTTTCCTCACATCCCCATAAGGATCACTGACATGGACACTCATGGTTAGACTGCTTTGCATGAGCTCATACAAGTGCAAGAGTTTGTGAGGAACCTTTTGCATGACTTGGCCCACAAACACAATGCGTAAAAATATCTATTAAGGAACATTCATTGGTTGTTGTTTGATTAGCATAACAGCTGTACCAAAGGCTTTGAATTTATGCACTGTAAACCCCACTAGCTGCCATTAGACTCATCATGTTATGAAAGGCTACAGGCAGGCAACCCCACAGGCTTGTTAAAAGAACAGAGCAAGTTACTTTACTGAAAGCTGCTCATTTGCAAGGTAAGTGTACACATCAAAGGCTTTCATTAAGCGTTGCCTTTCCTTTAAATGTTTGCTTAAACCTCTACTGCTATTATTGGAATGTTAAAATTGTAACTGTGTAACTTAGAGGTGCAGTCAGGTAAAGTGCTGTAAGGTATTCTGATCATGGGGGGGGGGTAAGTTGTCATGGAATAATGCCACACCATGAGCACTGTGTAGAGGAGATATCAAGCCTGCTTTGTAATATGTATTTTGGCTGTTTGATGCTAGCAAGAGCACAGAATATTATGCATTCCCCCCATACAAGATATAATGAGAGTGTTCAGCACCAGCACACCTGTAGGCCCTACATAAATACGTATATCTTTGTAGCTGTATTACAGAATTTACACCAGAAATGCATACTTTCCTGCTACATAAGAAGGCAACTAGTGCATCACTGGCATACTACCGCCCTTAACTGGCTCTTGTCTGTGTGTATAGCCACTGCACCTGTTTGTAGATATAGTCGTATTAGCCATATATTGGAAAATCCCTATGCTGTCAAAGGCTAAGTAAGGGAAAGGTCAGCTACTAGAAGTCATTACATTGACAGTAATCAACTGTAGACTGTTGTCACACACTTTTCCTTGTGGCTGCCAACTGCAGGCTTTGTATGGCATGTGTTTGATAGAGTATACAGTATGCGCATGCTGCAGCCCACAGTGATATACTGCAGACACCTTAATCCATGATACAGGGTACCCAACAGAGTGTGTTAGGGTTGGTGCGTTTTATAGCTAGTGATGTCCTTAGCCTCTCACATACTTTCCTTGTAGCAGGATACCATGACAAAGAAAGCAAAGTAAATACAAGTTAAGATCTTGCACGAGTCCCTCCACCTCCATGGTCAGTGGATGATCAGCCAGTGTGAACTATGACTGGTCTTTTCACAGATATGCCTGATGGGATGTTGCAGATAACATTAGTGCTGCTGGTAGCCACCGAGGAAATTGTGAGCAAGTCAGATTCTAGGTCACTAACATGATTCTGGATACAAAAGCTTGTACCAACTGCCTGGCAGAAGAGCTAAGGGCATCATCCAAATCACCTTAATCAGAGATGAAGAAGTTTCTTGCTTCTCTGCATAATTGTGGTTCTGAGTTGTCCAGAGGTCACACTGGAGTCCTGGATATTGAAACTGAGCTTGACTGCCTTCCAAGAATCTCTGTTGGAGATACCCCAGCTCTATATGTATTGCTGCAGATTAAATATTGTGTCACTTTTCTTCATAGGAACAACAGGGCTTCAAACTCAGAGTCCATTATCACATAATCAATTAGCTGTTACTAGACATTACCACAACAGACAGTAGCAGTCATTCATTCACTGAGGTCCATGCAATGATGTTGGGTCCTATTTATTTGAGGTATTTACCTATGGTGTCTTCATAGCTAGCATTCTATTAAGCTCCTGCATCTTGGATATACCACTGCCTGATGTTGGAGATGACTCAGACTCTGATGATGATGGCACGCAGGCTTTGGCACAGCCATGAATCATGATGTCAGTTTTTGATACAGACGATATGGTGTCCAGATCTCCAAAACAGTCATTGGACATGGCTTCTTTGCTAGTGAACCCACCCTCCTAGACACCCTTGATGGCACAAAAGAACAAGGAGTCGAAGACATATCCACCTGAGAATGTATTTTCCACTGGAATGCAGTCCCCGTTGCATGCCACATGATCCACTAAGCACAGAAAACAAAGGGGTGGACTTACCAGTAGTTGTGCACTGACCACCATCTGAGCTAGCCATTTTGATATCTGTGACCTAGTGAATGTGAATGCCATCATACAGGGACAGGCTAACACCACCACATTACTTGCTAAAATGGTAGGTATTATACAAGATGTGAGTAATGACCTGTGGGAGTGCTCATTTCACATGTGGACATTGTGGGCATGCTGCATAGGTAATTTGCATGAACTGGCTCTACCAGTGCACAAAGGCATTGTGGTAGACACTTCCCATAACAAGTCCACCTATGTTTCCATCAGTGAGGACCACCATGAAAGTAGGAGGCCACTGTCAGGCACACATATTACAATCACTTTCATTCCACCATTCAATTTGGAGAGGAGTAACTTAAGACATGCATTGTCCTTGAGAGGGGAAAGCTCATGCCATATACTGATGCATATTATGAGCCATTGCTCATATTCGCACAGCACTTCTTCTTCTAGGCAAGTTCTGGTAATGGCAGTGGTCCTCACAGGAGAGGCTACTCTCGTGGAAGTGCAGGCATGTATGGTATACACACATAAGATCTTATCATGTGCGCACACACACACTCATGCACCTACTAGACGCATTCCCACATACACTGTCCTGCCTGGTACACCCTATCTTCCCTCCCCAACTCTGACACACACACACACAGCACCACATTTTTTCAACCATATCAACACATGCACACACAGCACCACATTTTTTCAACCATATCAACACACACACACACACACACACACACACACACACACACACACACACACACACACACACAGTACCACATTTTTTCAAACATATCAACACACACACACACAGCACCACATTTTTTCAACAATATCAACACACACACACAGCACCACATTTTTTCATCCATCTCAACACACACACACAGACACACACACAGCACCACATTTTTTCAACCATAACACACACACACAGACACACACACACACAGCACCACGTTTTTTCAACCATATCAACACACACACACACAGACACACACACACACACACACAGCACATTGTTTCAACCATATCAACACACACACACACACAGCACCACATTTTTTCAACCATATCAACACACACACACAGACACACACACAGCATGACATTTTTTCAACCATATCAACACACACACACACACACACACACACACAGCACCACATTTTTTCAACCATATCAACACACACACACACACACACACACACACACACACACACACACACACACACACACACACACACACAGCACCACATTTTTCAACCATATCAACACACACACACACACACACACACACACACACACACACACACACACACACACACACACACACACTGCACCACATTTTTTAACCATATGAACACACACACAGCACCACATTTTTTCAACCATATCAATACACACACACACACACAGCACCACATTTTTTCAACCATATCAACACACACACACACAGACACACACAGCACCACATTTTTTCAACCATATCAACACACACACAGACACACACACACACAGCACCACATTTTTTCAACCATATCAACTCACACACACAGACACACACACACACAGCACCACCTTTTTTCAACCATATCAACATGCACACACAGACACACACACACACAGCACCCCATTTATTCAACCATATCAACACACACACACAAAGCACCACATTTTTTCAATTGTATCAACACACACAGACACACACACACAGCACCACATTTTTTCAACCATATCAACACACACATACAGCACCACATTTTTTCAACCATATCAACACACACAGCACCACATTTTTTCAACCATATCAACACACACACAGACACACACACACAGCACCACATTTTTTCAACCATATCAACACACACACACAGACATACACACACACATCACCACATTTTTGAACCATATCAACACACACACACAGACACACACACACACACACACACACACACACACACACACACAGCACCACATTTTTTCAACCATATCAACACACACAGCACCACCACATTTTTTCAATCATATCAACACACACAGACACACACACACAGCACCACCACATTTTTTCAACCATATCAACACACACACACAGCACCACATTTTTTCAACCATATCAACACACACACACACACAGCACCACATTTTTCAACCATATCAACACACACACACAGCACCACATTTTTTCAACCATATCAACACACACACACAGCACCACATTTTTTTCAACCATATCAACACACACACAGCACCATATTTTTTCAACCATGACAACACACACACAGACACACACACATAGCACCACATTTTTTCAACCATATCAACACACACACACAGACACACACACGCACAGCACCACATTTTTTCAATCATATCAACACACACAGCACCACATTTTTTTCAACCATATCAACACACACAGCACCACATTTTTTCAACCATATCAACACACACACACAGACACACCCACAGCACTACATTTTTTTCAACCATATCAACACACACACAGACACACACACAGCCCCACATTTTTTCAACCATATCAACACACACAGCACCACATTTTTCAACCATATCAACACACACACACACACACACACACACACACACACACACACACACACACACACAGCATCACCTTTTTTCAACCATATCTACACACACACAGCACCATATTTTTTCAACCATATCAACACACAGCACCACATTTTTTCAACCATATCAACACAGACAGACACACACACACACAGACAGACACAGACAGACACACACACACACACAGACACACACACAGACACACACACACACACAGACACACACACAGACACACACAGACACACAGACACACACACACACACACACACACACACACACACACACACACACACACACACACACACACACACACACACTTGCCTCTGATTAACACACAACACTGTGGCCCTCCCTGCCTGTGTAAATGACAGTAACACTGTCTGACCTCTGTACTCTGTCACCTAGGTAGTCTATGTCTAATGCACAATTTGGCCAGTCCATGCATGGATGAGCACACCCTTTGTGAAGGTTAGCATGCATCATTTTCTTTTGCCTGTAAACTGCTTTAGACTGGTCCACACTTATGAAACAACCTTTGCTTCTTAGTCAGAGTCATGGCATACTGTGGCCACTTTTGCCCGGCATAGTCTATGCCTGTGGCTGGCTCCACAACATTCTTTTCATCAAGACTAGTCTCCACTGCCTAGTGTGGGACTTCCTCCTCCAAAAGTTGTCTGGTCTGCTGGAACTGTTTGCATAAAGATCTAATGTGATGTATCATAGACTAAAAACTCATACTATATGTGCCAGGGTCATATATCAGGGCACCACCAGACAGCAAAAGGAGACATTCTAGTATTCATAAAGCCGCACACACCATTGTATCCAGGCCAAGTACAGATTTGACAATGCCTGGGATTGTGACAGGTAATAATTGTGGCAAGTTTCTGTTATGGTCTGGGTTTTTCAATAGGTGTCATTAACCATGACTCCTTGGCATTCCAACATGGGTAATAAGATGACTCTGGGCAAAATCACCCAACACAAACTGTTGATACAGGTTGCACAAGTAGCATATGTAGGAGTCGTGGACACTTCCTGAGTGGTCTGCAGGCACATTGTATACTATAACCCATGCATTACAGTTAGCAGCTGATGCAGTGTAAGCCTTGCAATTAATATAATTCCTTCCTAGTTTCTCAAGTGGGGCCTTTGTTGCGATGTGAATGTCATCTATGGGCACCAGTGTCTCATTGAAATTAGTTATGTCTTAAAAAGCCATGCCATTTTGGCTCATTGCACTGTGGTAGACAGAAAACACATATGTTCCATCTCATGCTGTAGCATGGTGTTGAGGAACTGGTGCAGCACTCTTGAGGCAAATGACAGGGTATGCCACCAATGATTGCTAAAATGTATCTAGTATCCATAAAGTCGCACACACCATTGTATCCATTGTATCCACAGAGATCGGTACTCCACACATCTCACAGGCCTGCAACTAAAAGTGACACACCCCAGCCAACTTCTACATGGTGATTCTGTCTGTATAGTAGTTATCCCCATTTCAGTGTTGTGGACGGCATGAAATGAGAGAGTCTCGAGAGGTGAATCTTTGTATCCATGTCGAGAACATGTAATAGGTTATGATCGGAGCCCCGATCTTAATTCTTTGTAGTGCTTTATCTGCTCCATGTAAAATAGTTACAAGAAAAAAAAAATTGGTAAGTGTTGTGCCAGCTTTCAAAGTCATAGGTGTGGATGATGCATATGACAGTGTACAACACCCCTACTATCTACTACTAGCAGTGAATACAGCTTGTTGCATATACAGGTTTGTTAAAACTGCAAACCTGCAAGTAACAGATACATGATTTGGCAAGTCACCTCCTGTAACTGCAGGATTTTACTGTGGATGTCTGGAGTTAACATCACTAGTCATAAAAACTGCACAAACTTGTAAAAGAAACAAATACCAAACTTAAAAATCCAAGAAAGCACGGAAGCCTCTGCAAGACACACAGAGTTTAATATAAAGTATACACAGTTAAGCACTTTTGTCTTTACACAATAAAAAGACTTCTTCAGATAAAATAAAACACATGAGAACAGAGTATTTAAAATGCACTCTATGAAGTCACATGACCAGTAGTTTGTTTTCTTAAAGTTACTCTAATCATAGACAGACAAATAGATACAGATTTACACCCACACACACACACACACACACACACAATATATATATATATATATATATATATATATATATATATATATATATATATAAACTGCTCCACTACATTGCTTATTTTCATTCGTATTGGAGGAGGCACTCATTTTAATAATATTGCTCATTACCATGATATTATAGTACCATTAGTACCCTATGTGGGCCATGGGATTTCTCAGCCTTCCTTGCTTGCACTCAGTGTATCTATGAATATCCCACATCCTTTGTGGCTATTCATTATACAAAACCACCTACCATAACATGGAAAATGAGGAACAGTCACATACACATTCACTCACAGGCAGAGACAGTCACACTTCCAAGTTCACATATGTTTTTTACAGTATTTTAAAAACACAATCTCGAATTTGTGAGCTGTGTTTTTATAGACAAGCACATGGAATGTAACCACATTTGCATAATGCAGAAGATACTGCTTTTCGGTATTGTGGTCGAAGTCTGTGTGCTTGTCTACCTCACAGCAGTTGAAAACTAAGTTCTGGTGAATCCCGTTGCACTAATTTCTGCCTAGACTGTTTAAAAATGACAGTTAGTAAGTACAGCTCGCTGCACGTACATGTTTGTTGAAGCTGCAGTTAACCCATACAGGGTTCCGCAAGTCACTTTCTGTAAGTGCAGGATTTTACTTTAGACATCTGGAGTTAGCATCTCTATTCAAAGACGCATCTGCTGTCAACAATGAAACATCTGTAAACAAAACTATGAACATTAACTAGGTTTACTGATATTTTTATGTGTGTGTGTAAGGAAGACTGCTAATGACATAAGCAATAATTAGTTACTATATTTTATTTTGGTTTATTATGTGTCTAAGACATGGATGCCAAGAAATTCACCTCGTGAGAGAGTCTCGAGAGGTGAATCTTTGTATCCATGTCGAGAACATGTAATAACAGGTTATGATCGGAGCCCCGATCTTAATTCTTTGTAGTGCTTTATCTGCTCCACGTAAAATAGTTACAAGAAAAGAAAAATAAGTGTTGTGCCAGCTTTCAAAGTCATAAAGCACTTAGCAAGTGTTATCACAATGACAATGTAAGAGATTCTGTTATGTTAAAAAATGTCAGAGATACATTACTGGTACCAACAGCAGGCAGAAAAACATCTTATTTTTTATTCTGCCACTGTAATTTGCTGCCCAGTACTGTCAGATTTAACTGCCTAACATGATACAAGATCATAACAAACTGAAGCAGGGAGAGCATGACCTTTGTTAAAATCGGGTCTCGCACTACAGAAGTCCTTAACTGATTTATCTTTTCTAGATATCGGAGTGTAATCATCATGTTCCATGCACTACATAAAAGATTATGACTGGGTCGGGTCTAAAGCTCATAAACAATTTATTGTGTGTTTGAAACACGTATGCCATGAAATCCACCTCGACAGTACAACTTTAAAGATGAAGATTAGCATTCTTGTCAAGAGCACGCAATAAAGGTCTATGACCAGTGAGACAGTATCATAATGGGTCCAATACAAATGCTTACTTGTTGCACAGAATGCATTTGCTCTCTGCCACTTGTTCAAAAAAGCAAGTGCTGTAACTCCCACTAGCGCAATTTCCTATAAATTCCTTAGTCCCCCAACACCTGACCCTATAAAACAGCATAATCCTACTTGAGCCCTAACTCTAACCCTAAAACTCTCATTCAGGTTCTAACCCAAGATCTTGCCCCATCACCTTAAAATTGCACTCCTTCTCCCCTATCTGAAAGTCTCTGACATATCCTTAAA
Organism: Protopterus annectens; assembly: GCF_019279795.1. Taxonomy (NCBI): domain Eukaryota; kingdom Metazoa; phylum Chordata; order Ceratodontiformes; family Protopteridae; genus Protopterus; species Protopterus annectens. Next base: position 597,150,599 of record NC_056730.1, on the reverse strand, counting down.
AGTAAACTACATCCCCTAAATCAAAATTTCCTTTTTCCTTCCTAACCCTTGAACTCCCCACCCACTCTCAAAACTTAAAACCCCTTTCTTGTTCCCTAACCCAAAACCTCCCCCTACACTCCCTAACCCTAAAACTTCCTTCCCACTCCCTAATTCTAAAACTCCTCTCCCTAAATCTAAATTCCCTTCCTGATGCTGCCCTAACCTACATTCCCACCATCTTCTACTCCCACCCCATGGCTGCCCCACTATCTTGCTCAAACGTCAATTATTTGTTCAGGGAAGCTGCAACAACTACTTCCTCAAAATCATATTCAAGTTGAAGTGCAAACAGATGCCTACATGTGCTACAAGACACGGGCCTTGGCTTTGAGAAAGTGTTTGTCGAATGCCTTGTGAGTAAGCACTTGTAAAACAACTTATAATAATTCTTTGTAGTGCACTGATCTTCCTCTGCTCTGTATACTACCAATTACAGCCTTCCCACTGAAAAAAAAGGTTTAGAGTACAAAGTGTTTCACTGGACTTAGCATTTTCAAAATGATTGCAAAAAGAAACAAAATGCCTCTCTGAAGAGTGAAGGATTTTAAAGTTGTTAGAAACTTCATTCTGCCACATCTTTTGTTTATACTGTACTTAACAGATTTTAAAGTTGTCCCGGTCCCCCTTCAATAAACACATCACACCAAATGACATTTGACGACCTTTATTAAATTTCCATAACATAGCTTTGTTCACCAAGGGCGGCCACGGTGGTGCAGTGGTTAGCATTGCCACCTTACAGCAAGAGGTTCTCCGGTTCGATCCTCGGCTAGGGTGCCTTCTGTGCGGAGTCTGCATGTCCTCCCTGTGGTCGCGTGGGTTTCCTCCGGGTGCTCCGGTTTCCTCCCACATCCCAAAGACATGCTGCAGGTGGATTGGACACTCTAAATTGGCCCTAGGTGTGCGTGTGAGTGTGCCTTCTGTGGAAGGTTGGGCGCCGGGCTGGCAACTCGACACTGTAAAACTCCACTGCCATTCAATGTGCGGACTTGGTGATCCGCTGTGGCGACCCCTAACCGGGAAAAAGCCGAAAGAAGAAGAAGCTTTGTTCACCAAATTCATTAATTACAACTATTCATAATATAATTGATTTTAAACACAGCATAACATCCTTGTAATGTTAATCAGGGCAGCGTACCTACTCACCCTACCCAACAAGCAGGCTCCATACCTCTGCTTGCTTACTTTACTTATGAAGCAGTGTCCCATCTCACTTCATACACCATTCATTAAGCAGGATCCTTGCCTCAGCTCGCTTATCTATTCAGGAAGCTTCCTCCAAATACTCATTTTCCTTTCCCCAGACCCTTGAAATGAACATCCAGACACCAGAAGAGGAACAGAAGAGGGTAATTCTATCCCTCTTCTCTGCCCACCCCCACTGATAAATAACCCTAATCCCCCCAACCCACCAACAAAAAGAGGGAGGGTGGGTGGGTAGAAAGTTCACGCCAAAATGTGATTGCTTAACTCAGCTACACTAGACTAAACCCCTTAAGCCCCTCACCATCCTTATCTCATTTCCTCCTAACCATCCCTGCCTCCACTTAACCCTTTCACCTCCCTAACCCACTTAACTCTCCTTAATATCAACCTAACCCCCCATGAAGATGTCCCGGGACAACTTGGTTTGTTGCCAGACTTCATTTGTCCCAATCCCCTTCAATAAACACATCACACCAAATGACATTTGATGACCTTTATTAAATTTCATAGCTTTGTTCACCAAATTCATTAATTACAATTATTCATAATATAATTGATTCTAAATGCATAACATCCTTGTAATGTTAATCAGGGCAGCATACTTACTCACCCTGCCCAGTAAGCAGCGTCTATACCTCTGCTCACTTACTTTACTTATGAAGCATCATCCTTGTAATGTTAATCAGGGCAGCGTACCTACTCACCCTACCCACCAAACAGGGTCCATATCTCTGCTCACTTACTTTACTTATGAAGCAGTGTCCCATCTCACTTCATACACCATTCATTAAGCAGCATCCTTACCTCAGCTTGCTTACCTATTCAGCAAGCTTCCTCCAACTGCTCATTTTCCTTTCCCCAGATCCTTGAAATGAACATCCAGACACCAGAGGGGGAACAGAAGAGGGCAAGCCTATCCCTCTACTCCGCCAACAGGCTGTTCCTACTCCCTTCTACCCAAAATTGTTCAACCTACTACTTCACTACTTCCCATAAAGGGAAGGGTCAAGCCAAACATCATTTGGTGAACCCATCATCTATAAAGCACCTTAGAATCTCATTATAAATCCACCTTCCCATACCATCACTGAAACACACCCTCATGAAACTAAATAAAGTAGGATTACCGTGACCCCACTGTACAACTGGAACATCCACACCAAGAGAATACATACCCTTTTAGCTCATTACTGTAGGAAATAATCTAACTCCAAAACTTTAATGTCCTAACCTTAAATGGCAGAAAACCAGCAACCCTTGACCTAGTTCCTGAAAATTGCCTATGCTCAGCTATAAAGTACTTTACCTGCCCAGCCATAAACACCCCCAATTCACTCATTACCAAACCATTCTTAACCCATGTTTGTCCCTAGCCTTTCCCCTTAAAAGCTCTCTTTCCTTATGTTATCTATACCACTAGTAGGTAAATAAGACCTATCCTACAGCTGCCTTATCCTGCAACCAAGCTTCCTTTAAACCTTCTAACTCCCCTGTAACAACACACCCAATTTCTAAAACTACCCCAACACAGCCACCTATCTACCATGCTTCCTAAAACTCTATCTACCAAATTCACCCAAACCCCAAGTGAAATGATCCGTGTGCTATTCTGTAAAACCTTAACCTGGTATGGAACACTACCTACTCAAGAGACAAATTTGTCACCCCAAAGATACCGAAACTCCAACATCCTGTCAAACACCTCATTGGCCCTTCCCCCACATATGGTCCAAACAACTGGATGAGTAAATACAACCACGCCAAGGTTCCAAGAAAGCAAGGATTGAACTTCACTAACTTTCAAAAGTCATAGGGCTGTAGCCTAATAAGTTCCTGTGCTCCTATGAATGTCATGACTCTACTCATCCCGTGGGATCCCCACACTCCCCATAAACCATCCCTGACAGCTTTTCCCTTGGCCCCCCTACCTACCCTTTCCTTACTTGCCCCCTATACCAACGCAATAAACAGCTCCCACTAATTAAACACAGAGCTCTAACATGCCTTACTAAGGTAATTACTCAGACCCTCCTTGTGCTCCATTCCAGTGGCAAGAACATCCATCCTATCAAAATATCACCTTTCAAATCCACCTTTCAAGCCACAACATGATGCCTTCTGCACTTCAGCAATCTGTAAAGAAAAGAAAAAACAATAAATTCTGTGTGCACACATACCAATAATTACTTAACATGGAGGCACTAACACGTACCCTTGCCACCCCAAGTGTTTGCCAAACTCTGCACCAAAGTATGGCACCAGCCCCCCCCCCCCTTTTTTTAATGCTATGACTCCTATCCCCTTGGATAAAAGTGATAAGTGCTACCCGCTGAAAAAAAGCCAAACTTGTCTTGCTTGTCACCATCACCGAGCCAGTAGCCTAATAACTTCCTATGATACTAAGAATGCTGCAACTGCACTCCACCTACCTGAACCCCGTCCACATTGGTGGGGCTTAGTGAGCACTAAATAAAATACATTACCTGTAACCTCATCAAGCGCACTGCAGGAACCCAAACTCTTACCTATGACCAATGGCTGTTGCTTCCTTTTACTATTGAATGCAAATGCCCAAAGGCAGGGACAACTTTCACCGCTAATCTAACATACTGAATAGTTAATAGAGGAAACTGTACAACCAATTAATCCTGAGATCAAAAACTCAAATGCCTGTCCTTCTCTGAATAGCAGTGTAAATCTTCTACCAAAGCTAAACAACTTTGAAATCCACTTACTTCCATCAGTAACTCTTGCCCACTTGTGCTCCCCATGTGTAACCTCCTCGCACTGTGTATCACCACAACTAGTACTCGGCACTCCACCATCTACAAAGAAAAGGACAACATTAAACCCTCTAATATGTAAAGAGAAGACTCCACATTATACCCACCTATTCCAAACTACAGCCACAGCATTCCAAGACCCCATCTACAAGAAAGAAAAGACACGTAAATCATCCAAAATACATACACATTCGAAGATATCTTCAAGGACCACCTATCCTGCCAACCCGGGAAGGAATGTACCACCGCCACTCACATCTATGACAAAGCTGATTTTCCAGCGTTTATTGTGATTTAAAAGCTTGTTTTTTTCACATATTGTACTTATTTGACTGCCTGCACTTTTAAAAAGTTTTTTTGTTTAAATAATTTGTTTAACTGTTGTAGGCTGCACACTAAAGGGCGATAGCCTTTTCTGATCATTTGTAGTCGTTTAAAACTGTTTTAAGTGTATTTTTTTACTGTTTTTGCCTTATCTTTTCAAAAAAACAAACAAAAAAATTCCTTGTTTCCCACCTTTCTAAGCTAGTATAGTCCAGTTTTCAGGCTAGTGCTGAATTCAGGGCTGTGATATTAGTTTCTGAGTTGCCCATACCTTACTTGAATAGAAGGAAGTTTCTCTGTTCACCTGTGAGAGAGGGGAGCTTTGAGCAACCTATCTGTCCCTGGAGGAGTGGTTCCAGCCCAGAAGTTAGTAGTTTATTGGCCATTTTGGGCTAATTTCTATCTCTTTCATTTCCCTACTATAAAAACCGCGTTTGCATGGTTTTCCAAACCGGGCAGTGCCGGTTAGCTACAGTTAAATTATTCCCAGCTCCACTAAGTCTCCTCTTCAGTTTTTCCCTTGAAACTAGTCTAACTCTCAACCTAAGCACTCAAAAAGAATCTTACAGCCCAGCACTTGCTCAGACCTAATAGCAAGCACTAATATACCCTGACTCTGATTGCCCAGCAGGGCAAGGCTCTTTATTCACCCCTCACCAACCAAGCATCTAAGCAGCTCACCCTACTATTCAGGCATGACCAAAGGGAAACTTCAGGTGCACTCTCCAGTCCAGCTGGTGAATCTGGGTATCCTGGGGCAATGTTACAACTGCCTCATATACACAGACAGCCCTCTGCTCCTACCACAAAACACTAACATATGCGAGAGATGCAATTATACAACCAAACTGGAAGCTAAGCTGTCTCCACCCAAGATAGGAGCAGACAGTCAAGAGGAGAAGGTTAACACTTGCACCACAACTCTAACAGCACACAGACCTACTAAAACAGCACTGACAAAAAATACACATAAATACACAAAATCATACTCGGAGGTTCTAAATAAAAACCTGTAAAAGCATCAGAGACCTCCAAAGCAGACACCCAAACAACCTGCACTTCCCATCACAAACCAGACAAGACATAAAACACAAAATCAGTGTGCTACATAATCACAGCCCTTAAGGCGAAATAACATACCTAACACACTAGTAATAGGTAACTCTATAGTCAGGCAAACTGATGTCCCACTCACTAGGCTGGATAAGCAGAAGGTTACTGTTAGCTGCCTGTTGGGAGCCAGAATCAGCCACATAACACAAGCACTCAGGTCACTCCAGAACAAGTACAAATATGACTGTTGTTTGTTCATGTTGATGTGAATGACCTGAGACGTACCTCCCTGGACTACATGAAAAGAGACATGGAAGAGCTCTCTGATCATGCAGCCCAGGCTGGAATGACCCTGACCCTGAGTAGCATCCTGCCCTCACCAAGAATGATACCTCAGTATAAAGAAAAAATGATCAATTTCAACAAGTGGCTAAGCTTCTGGTGTCATTCAAAGGGGATCCAGTGTCTGTCAGCCTGGGACGACATGATCAACAAGCCGCATTGCTTCACAAGAGATGGCTTGCACCTGTCACCCCTAGGCTTTCAAATATTGGCCAGGACTCTTGCTGCCCCCATACTGCCTTTTTTAGGCAGGGCTCAAAAGTCAAACCCACCTTTGTAAACAGCACAGTTAACAAAAAAATTGAGGGTTATGCTTCTCAATGCCAGGAGTTTAAATCTCAAAATGCAGGCACTCAAAGCACTCCTCAGTATGGAGAACATTGACATCTGTGCAGTAACTGAAACCTGGTTCAAAACTCCAGAGAGCACCCCAGCACTACCGGGCTACATCTCATACCACACATTTCGGCCACAGACCATGGACCGAAACACAAAAGGAGGGGATGTATCCATATTCATCAAGGATACCTGCACATCCAGGTTAGTGGTGCAGCATGATACCTCTGAGATAATCCATGTGCAACTAACATCAGGCAAATCTGCAATGCAAATTGTGGCCCAGGACCACCACTCCACCTTTCTGGAGACAATGGAAAACATGAAGGTCCTACCAAACACCCTGATATTGGGTGATTTAAATTACCCTACCATTCACTGGGAAAACTACTCGAGTACAAATTCCCAGGCCCAGCACTTACTGGAATTCATCAACTCAAACGCCCTGGATCAGCTGGTACCAGAGGTGAAAACATATTGGACCTTGTCATCACCAACATGGGCGACAGGTGTTCCACACCAGAGGTCACCCCTTCACTGGTTAGATCAGACCATAAACTAATCACTCTGGATGTCCACACCCCACCACCACCCCCAACCAAGGAAAATACAATAAAAAACTTTTCTAAAGCAAACTTCACCTTACTTAAGACAGAGGTGGTAAGTTTCACAGCCCCCACGCTAAAGGATAATGCGGCCCAAGATGCAGAAACCTTTACAAATGCACTCTATGAGCACCTACAAGGATGCATGGATCGTTCCATCCCTAGCAAAACCAAGACTCACTCCTCTAAGAGAAGGAAACCAGTTTGGTGGACCTCTGCAATAAACAGGCTATACAATAGAAGGAGGAAACTATTTCAGAAAAAAAGCAAATCCCAAGAAGGAAAGACATCCCTGATCAGTATCAGTAAGAAACTGAGGTCCCTCATGAAATCATTCAAGGCTAACTTCAAAAGAAAAATAGCCAAGGATTCAAAAGATAACCACAAAGCCTTATTTTAGCTATGTTAAGAATCTAAGTGGCAACTCGCAGATATGCACTGAACTAGTGCAAAATAGCACAAAATATACTGAACCTACTGATATTGCCAACATCCTGGCAGATAGATTCAGTGCAAACTTCACCCCCCCCCCTCCAAAAGGGCCCACAACAATACCGGAAAAGTGTAGTGTCCCAGAAATCACAGAAGCACAGGTGAAAACAGCCCTTTTAAAAGCCAAGAACACAGCGTCAACAGGGCCAGATGGTGTCCCAGGCTGCGTCTTGCACGAACTACAGAATGAACTAACCCCCACCTAAACACGCTGTTCAGCCTCAACCTCTCCACAGGCTACATGCCCATAGAATGATGCACAGCAATGGTTATTCCTCTCCACAAAGGAGGGGCCACAACTGACCCTGGTAACTATCACCCCATAAGCCTGACTAGCCTGGTCTGCAAGGTTATGGAGCGCATCATCATAGAATTCATTAGCAAAGACATTGGGAACCTCCAAACACTTCACCTGACCCAGTTCGGCTTTGTTAAGGGCAGATCATGCCTACTAAACCTGGTTGACTTCTTCAAAACAGTCACCAAGGACATAGACAAAGGAAAGATGGTTCACACAGCCTACCTTGACCTCGCCAAGGCTTTCAACACCATTCCCCACTCGGATATTACAGAAAAACTCATCAGCTTGAACATAAACCCCTATGTCATGAGATGGGTTGCCAACTGGCTTACAGACAGAACTCACATGGTAAGAATAGCGGGCTCCAGGTTCGACTCTAAACCAGTCACAAGTGGTGTCCCGCAAGACTTGGTCCTGGGACTCCTACTGTTCGGCATATACTTCTCAGAAGTACAGGCAAACACAGAAGGACTATGACTAACCAAGTTCGCCAATGACTGCAAACTGGGAGCCATAACTGACTCTCTGGCTGACACGGACATCCTCCAAAAGGGCCTTACTGAGATGGACACCTGGTGTCAAAGTCATGGCCTCAAGCTAAATTCCAAAAAATGCATAGTCATCCCATTTGGGATAAACAAAACACCCACGAATTACCACATAGGTGGCAGCCCCCTCAATACAGAAGAGGCAATAAGAGATCTGGGGACCCAGGTAGATAGTAATCTCTCCTTTGACAATCATATTGCCAAAGTAGTTAGGAAATCCTTACGAAACAAGCAAGTTGGTCACAAGTACCCAAAAGTACACTAATAAACCAAAAAAAGGTACAAGCCAGATAGCCAGTCCCAGAAGATAGTTTATTCCACAAGTCCACGAACAAACACTGATAGAACACACAGCAAACCAAAGAACCTTAACGTATTATGAAATATCCTAACGTTTTCATCGTATCACTTCATCAGATGAATGCCACCATCAAAGTTAACTATTTAAATAGAAATTTAAAATGTTGACATCCAATAAAAATAGAAGAACAATTAAAACCTTAGTTAAATTGTGATGTGTTTAAAATACTGTGTTAAATGCTGAAAGTATGCCATATATACACATATATACACAAGTGTGTTTAAAAAACAAGGAATATTATTCCAAACAACTGATTATTCACTTTCAGGATCTGATTTCATAAATGAATAAAATCAATAAAATAAAATAAAATAAATTAAAATAATAGAAAATTGTATTATTTATGAATAACGATGTATCAAATGTATGCAATAAAACAGCACAATCTGCTGGTGAAAGTGAAAAACATTCTTAAACTATAAATGTACCTTTCCAATGTTTTCCGAAGTTGTGATATGGATAATAATAAAGCCATAGCTATTTTATACTTAAACCTTAAAATGTATATTGTGAACAAATATGATGTTAAAAATTGTTAAAATTTTTTAAGATGATTGTATAAAATCAATAAATAATATAAATATTATAAAAATTGTAAATATAAATAATATAAATACAAAAATTGTTTTAAAAATGTGAATGATGTATATATATATATATATATATGTTTTGCTTTATGTATTTTGTATGTTTTATAATTTGGCAGCCCTTAATTCCAAAACAGGCTTTACAGATACCATGTCATTAAGGCCAGGGGGATGACTGGCATCTAAAACCAATTGCCAGTACAATTCCCTATATTCTAAACGGGTCTCCCAAAGACCACCCCTAGGGTCTATGAGTACTACCTCAATAACAAATAACTTGAAGTTAGCTTTTTCACAGGTAAAAGTGTGTTTAAATAAAGCATTATTATCATTCTTTTTCCTCATATCATAACCGTGTTCATAAATTCTTTGTTTTAACCGTCTCTCGGTTTTGCCTACATAAAATGAATCACATGAGGCACATAAGGCTAAATATACCACCCCTGAGGTGTTACAATTTGCAAACCCATTTGTGTTGATATATTTGTTTCTACTTTTTATATAAAGAGTCTCAAGGTTCAATATATTACAACAATAACCACAACTATCACACTTGTGTGTCCATTTCTTATTATCGTGTACATTGTGTAAATACTTTTGTGTACCACCTTCCAAAATATTTTTTAAATTACGTCCTTTTTTGTATATATACTGCAAAGGTTTCTCAAAAATGACTTACAAGTCTGAGATTTTAATCTAGACCTTTCAGTACTTATTACTCTTTTTATTGTGTTAGTTTCACCCGTATATGTCATAGTGAAAGCAGATGAAAATTTCTGCTCTATGTTGACATGTCCCGAATTTACAACTTCCGTATTAGTAGTGGGCAATCTTATACCCAAAATGGGGGCAAATCTATTGCTCCTACCTTCCTTTACTTGTGCATAAATTTCTGTTAACATTTCATTTGGATAACCTCTAATTTTAAACATATCTATAATAATTTTACTTTCTTCTTCAAATTCCTTATCCAAAGAGGTCATTCTACTTGCTCTAACTAGCTGACCTTTAAAAACCCCTCTCTTTTGGTGTGGTGGATGGGCGCTATTAAAATGTAAATAAGAATTAGAAAAGGTTGATTTTCTGTGTATTCTGGACTTAAATATGTCTGTTGTTCTAACTAAATTGATATCTAAATATACCAATTCATTGTCGTTAATTTGATGGTGGAACCTCAGAAAATCAGTGGTTCCAGTAATGTATTCAAGGAACTCTAAAATTTAGTTTCTGAGTCATTCCAGAATAAACAAATATCATCCAGAAAGCACCCATATAAATTCCAACAGTTGTAATATTCTGAGGAGAAAACATATTTTTTCTCCCAGTATAACATGACAATGTTGGCAAAGGTGGGCGCACAATGTGCCCCCTTTGCCACACCCTTTAACTGCTTAAAATATTCACCTTGAAAAAAATATAAAATTCTTCTTTAACACAAGGTCCATTAATACAAGACATGTTCGAAATGTTTTGAAAGAAATAGTGTTAATGCCTGCTAGGAATTCTTCAAACCAAACCAGACCTATATTGTGAGGAATACAAATGAATAAATATATCACATCAAGAGTAATAAAACTTTTTGTGTTGATCAATGTACTGTCAATATGTCTTAAAAGGTCCCATGAATCTTTTAAAATAGTCTTGTTTTCCAAAATAACTGTTTTAAGTTTAGAGTCTATATATTTAGCCAAAGGTGCAGTCACTGAGCCTTCAGCTGAAACTATTGGTCTCAGTGGGGGATCAACTAAATCTTTATGCACCTTTGGAATACCAAAGATTGAAGGGACTTTTGGTTTTTCGACAGTCAAAAAATTATATGTACTTAAATCAATCAATCCTTCAAAAAATAAATCTTCTAAACACACCTGTATTTTCCTATAAGCTATGTGTATTTCGTTTAATGAAATCCTAGCATAAGTTTCTTCATCATTTAAAATATCCAACATTTTACCCTCATATGTGATATAATCCATGAAAACAGCACCACCACCTTTATCCGGTTTCATTATTCTAATATTCTTGTTGTCTCTACAACCTTGTAAAATTTCCCTTTCTTCTGTTGTAAGATTATGGATTACTCTACTATGTTTTAAATGTTCCCCTCAGTTCTTTTTCCACTAAAATTTCAAAGTTTTTTAACTGAGGGTGTAAAAGTGGATTAAAAGTGCTTTTTCTAGTCAAAGGGTTTTTTACATGTCTTTTTTCTTGAGCTGAAAAAAATATCTCCAAATTTTTTTGTCGAATAAACAACTTAAGGTCAACTAGTAAATTAAAAATATTAGTCTTAACCTTTGGTATAAAAGTGAAACCTTTGGAGAATAAAGCAAAGTGTCCCTTGCTGATCAAAATACTGGTGTAATTAAAAATGTTAAATCCTTGATAAGAGCTAATGTTACCATTCCTTAAAATTTCGTTAATAGAATTTACCTTCAATAATCTTTTTTCGTTGTTGTTGTTGAGCCCCATATTTTCTGTCTGTGGGGACCATAATTGTACCTGTAGTTTACTGGTTCCTTTCTCTTTAATCTCTCTGAACGCCTCGGGGAAAGGTGGTCCAAAGGGACCTGTCTATCTAAATTTTCATGATTGTCTCCATCCTCCCATCTACCCACGTGGTTGTCGTTAAAAGACATATTCTGGGAATTGCTGTTATCTTTGTATTCCCTAGGCCTTGGATAATGTATCTATTTACTGTATTCATTGACATCTCTATCTATCTTTTTTAACTTTCTCTCTTGTATCTTTTTACATCTCAACTCAATGTTGGCTAACATGTTAATGTATTTATTTTTTTTTCTGTTTCAACCAAAAATAACAAATCATTCACTATTTTATTGTTCACAATTTCAAGCTGATGAAAAACAACCTCCATTTCTAGCTCATTATTCCGTATAATGGCTCTCATAATGTCCATACCACATCTATCAAACGCTCTCAATAAATCTTTATGAAATTCAGATCCTTCTTTAACATTATTCGGGTATTTACATACCCGTAACCCTTTTGGGACTATGTTTAAACTTAGACAATGTTTTAAATATGCATTGTCCATTTCATAGTTCTTGTATTTATACAGTAATGAGTCCAGTTTATTTAACATCATGGCATAAGAATCATTGTCGCCATGAATAGTATTTTGTATTTTCGTGGAAAAGTCTATTTTAAAATCTAAAATGTTTTTAAAAAGTCTTTTTGTACCTGCTGGAAATGAATTGTTCCATTGTCCTCCTCCCTCAGCACTTCCATTGTGCATAGTAATGTTCATTGGTTCACCTGCATTCGCGTCGGAACTTACAAAAGTAAGTGCAGGAAACCCATCCAGACTGCCATGTCGAACCTGGCAACTCTGTGCTGCCCTGTTGTCATTTCTAGAGTCTTTGTTACCAATATTTGTTCCTTCCTTCAAAGCTGAACAATGTGGTGGCATTCATCTGATGAAGTGATACGACGAAAACGTTAGGATATTTCATACTACGTTAATGTTCTTTGGTTTGCTGTGTGATCTATCAGTGTTTGTTCGTGGACTTGTGGAATAAACTATCTTCTGGGACTGGCTATCTGGCTTGTACCTTTTTTTGGTTTATTAGTTAGGAAATCCTTCTATGTGGCCCATTAATTACTAAAGGGTTTGCATCTAGAAATAAAGAGGTTATAGTGCCCCTCTACTCGTCGCTCATTAGACCCATCATACAGTACAATGCCCCATTTGGGATGTACCTCACAAGACACTTCCAACAGCTGGAAAGACCACAGTACCTCACCAAGAGGATTACTGGTCTCAAACATATGTCCTATGCAGCCCAACTGAAAAAACTCTGGCTGTACTCAGTGGCATATCGCTTACTCAGAGGTGATCTCTGCCTGACTTACAAAGCCATGTCCAACTCAGAATTGATGGACATGCTCCACCTAAAGAAATCCAAGTCATTGTGAACCATGCACTCTAGTGAGCTAAACCTAGCCACAACAATAAATAAAACATGCTGGAGGGATAGATTCCTGTCACAGAGACTCCCCATGCTTTGGAACAAAATTCCAAATTGCATCAGGCAGAGCCCCTCACTAAAACTCTTCAAGAGAAACCTTGACGAGTGGATGGGTAACAGAAAATACACCCCTAGGATCACTTCATTGGCTCTGCTTGACAGAGGATCAGTTAATTAATCAATGGGGCGGTGAAAGCTGAAACACTCTGGCTAGGCTTATAAATGCCCTCATGCAGATAGCCTAGTACCTACTTATGAACCTATGAACTGAAGCTATGCTTCCAATGGCCCTATCAAATACCCAAGATAAAATTTAGCTACCTGTCAAGAATGTTAAAACGAAACCACACACATAAAGGAACCTATCAATATCCATTACCAGGGTAACCTTGCGATTCCAGACCACATCAATTAGTGCCCTGTATAAGTCAAGCTAACTTATATTGTAAAACCATCAGCCTAGCTCTTAACCTTCCATCTCCAAATGAGACACACTAACCAACCCAATATGGAACAAATGAACACAATGCACCAAACCTAATAATCGCTGACTAGAGGCTTACAAAATACAATCAGGTAGTATTTTAAATATTCCTCTTACAAACTTAAAAGGTTAATAGAACAGGTTGAAATCTGAAACTGAAGTGTCTGTCTGTTTTCTGACTGCAGTCTTTAGAGTGGCCATTTTTTTCTTGAACCTCTGAGAACCTAAATTTAAGATTGTCCAACACCCCTCAAGAAACTCTTACCAATGTCCAAACAAGTACATCCTAAAAATCACCTGAAACCTCTAAATTACTGCATTGTTCACTCCTACAAGCCATCCTCATTGTGTGATCAGTTCATATTAAAGGGGCACTCCATCAAGCAGACAGAAACAAAATCAATTAGACATTACCCCAATAGTCAGTTTACCCTTAACCTGCCACCTGACCACCAGAAAAGCAACTCTCATGCTGGAATTGCCCCTATTACCATCACCCTCAGACGCAGTACCAAAACCGAGCAGATGCCACTGCTCAGCGAGTCAGAAAAGGCCAAATGTCAAGCTCAAGGCACAAATGGTGACCGCTCTGTACACTACCCTCATAGCAACGTACCTCTATATCATCTGAGCCATTACTTCTCTTTACTCACTCTGGCTGTACCTCACACTACCAGCCTAAAGCCCACAAAATGAAACTCATGGTTCTCCCACCACCACAACCGTCTTTAATCCTCAGCAGGACACCACCACAACTGTCTTTAATCCTCAACAGGAAACCCGAAATATGTGCCCAAAGCAATACGACGAAACAACGGTATCCACCAGACAGAAAAGCCCCTTCCTAATTATGACTCTTATAAACTTAAAACATTGTGAAAACAAGACTTCTCCCTACGTACATTTTCTGATGGATATGAGGTCTGAAGCAGTAATGTATCACGACTTTGTGACCCAAATCTTCAGATTAACCCAGTGATCTGTCAGAAACTCACAAACCAGAACATAGGTAAGCTCTACTCGAGAGCACTTGTACTCATCCAACCCTCCCTGCACACACCAGCACACATACCTGCAGCCACCATTACATTGGTTCTCTCGCTGCTATGCTACTGCATGAAAGAATACAAACAGAACAAAAGCATTTCCACAAAAACTTGTGCTTATTTTTTATTATGGAGCAAATTCCTGAAAACCACCAAAGTTCTGCACATCCATTCAGTATTTTGATAAATGTAGCTGACTTCAAAGTCATAAAATCTATTTCCAAAATCGCTAAAGATGTGGCCCTTTGAACAATTCATGCATCAGTGTACTGAGCCATATCACTACACGAGTGCTTCCCATCCCAGAAGGCTGCACTAAAAGTGCCACACTCAAGGAACAAATCATAACCTTCAACAAGCAGCTATACTCAGGCCACATATAAAATCTATTGGCTTTGAACAGAAATTAATTTCTACATCCATCAACAAAACCTTTTTTCTGTTTAAGTATGTAAGTGCTTTAAATGCAACAAGAGGATGACAGGTAAAAAATATGCAGACCGTTAATCAAGGCAACAGTGTGGAGGCTACATAAATAAAATGCTATAATCTACCTACAGTGTTCTCCGCATGAAACAATCATTTATCATTCTGGAGGTGCTCCCCCCAAACAAAAGTACATTTATAAAATGAATGGTAGTTGTCGACGCTACACTGCGCATGCGCAGTAGCACCTCTGCCCTCCGAACAGAACTTGAAGCCTGCAAAATGGCCATCTTGGCATCCACCAACCCCCAAACCACCAATGAACCACGCCACAAAAAAAAAAAAAACACACACACACCCAAGACCCACACGACCTGCCGAAAATGGGGAACAACAAGATGTTTGCAACCACAAAACACAGTGCAGCCCTGCCCCCTTACCC
Organism: Protopterus annectens; assembly: GCF_019279795.1. NCBI lineage: Eukaryota > Metazoa > Chordata > Ceratodontiformes > Protopteridae > Protopterus > Protopterus annectens. The sequence goes on along the minus strand of NC_056730.1, from coordinate 597,135,235 downwards.
CCAAGTCCTGACCTCGCAACACTGGGAAACCACCATCACCCAACATCGTAGGTAATTCACTGCTCCAAAAGGAATGACAACAAGCACTGCACTTCCCCCAGTGAGCAAAGCACTGTCACAAATGAGCAACAGAAACAGACCAACCCCACTCACACCTAAATAGCACAAAGACCCATCAAGCTCTACTAGTCCCGGAGAAAGCAGGCACACCACTACACCCCGCTCACACCTAAATAGCACAAAGACCCACCAAGCTGTACGAGTCCCGGAGAAAGCAGGCACACCACTACAGCAATGTTCCTTCCATCACAAGCCAAACCACAGAAAATATATGAAATCAAAAAAGTTCTGCCTCAAATAGGCAGTAGCAACCAAATTAGTAAGTCTTTGTCCCAGACCAGACAGCTACCGATAACACACCTCCCATACCTACAGAAACACATAGCCTTTTCTCTTTTTTCTTTTTGTTTATTTTAATATATATATATATATATATATATATATATATATATATATATATATATATATATACACACACATACATACACACACACACACACACACACATATATATATATATATATATATGTGTGTGTGAATAATTGCTACTCTACAAAAGTAATAGTGCCAATTCCTTACTCTCAACATATCATCCACCCAACTCCACTACAAAAAAAAAATAATTTTCCTTATGCAGACCACCAGACCCACCAACCCACCACCACCTATAACGACATCTCACCAAAATCCCTGGTCCACCTGCCACAGGAACGCCCATAGGCCATCTCGGACATAACACTTGCCTTAGCAAGTTCACATCAAAATGTGATTGCTTAACCCAGCTACAGTAGACTAAACCTCTTAAGCCCCTCCCCAACCTTATCTCATTCCCTCCCAACCATCCCTGCCTCCACTTAACCCTTTCACCTCTCCAACCCACTTAACTCCCCTTAATATCAACCTAATCACCCCCCCCCCCCATGAAGATGTCCTGGGACAACTTGGTTTGCTGCCAAACTTCATTTGTTGTATCTTCTTTTGTTGTTCTTTCCTGGCTAGTCCTGTTTGCTGTTTGTTCCTAACATGAAACCTGATCTTAGCAGTGCTTTGGAGTGCTTAACAAATACTTGTTGATCACTTTTCCAATGTCAGAAAGGTGCTTATCAAGTGTCTTCTCCCATTTTTCAGTCTGTGATCCTGCCTCTCCACATTCTACATTATTGGCTAAGTTTTAATTTTTTTGAACACAGCTAAAGGATTTTATTGAAAATAAGATTAGAAGCCTTGTTTGTAAAATGTTATTTGCTCTTGCTGCTTGGATATAGTAAAGGTTGAAATAACACTGATTTCCTTAAGCAGCAGGGTTTAGGAACAGGAGAACTATTATTAAGAGTTAAGGACATAGTCACTTGACACATTTGACCAATCCATTTCTTTATTTCGAAAGCCCATTTTATAAAACTGCTTAGAGAGATATCAGCCTATACCCATGGTACCTTGCCAAATACCGCTAGAATAGAAACAGCAAAACAGTGAACCACAGAAGTTTGCAGTACACACTGTATATATTCTTCTGTCAAGGACTATTGTTAATAGTGAATACAGCACTGTTCTCACATTCCTTCATTCCATGCTGTCTATATTGAAATATAGTCACAGTAGCTTGGAAGTCTTCCTTACTGCTTCCCCACAATCTATGACCTCAGTTCAATTGATTTTTTTTTTGCATTTACTGTGTAGAAGTTCAGAAAAGTGATATGATGCATAGCTATCATGTTCCTCCTTCTGCATGATTCCAAGCATGCAGGGCCTGTCTCATTCTGCATAATAGGGTATGGGAGCCATTTGCCACATCATGGCAGCATTGCCCTCATAGCAGGTGGGTTCCCTGCACAAACTATTTTTTTCTAGAGTCTTGACTCCTGTAACTCCTTGCTAAATCATTACTCAGTCCTACCAGTATGTTAGTATGCCAGTTTGCATCTGTAAGTTAGAGAGTACATGCAGTAGTTGTGTTTTCTCCTGGGATGGTGACGCATTAGACGTATTAGCAGTACTTTTCAGAAAGGTTGCCAAATGCATCATTATTAGGGTAGCTACAGCTTAGGCCACTACAAATTTAAGCCAAAATATTGTTTGTCAACATAGAATATGAAATTACTTTTAAAGAATGCTCACATTAAACCACAGCATAGAAGGAGACATATAGGTTCATAGGTTCATAGCTAGGTACTAGGCTATCGGCCCGAGGGCCTACGTAAGCCTAGCCAACAAGGTTCCCTGTCTTACGCCACCCAAGAAAGATATTTTCCTGTGCCACTGTTGAGGAGAGACAGAGAAGTGATCTACGGGGTGTATTTCCTATTTCCCATCCACTCATTAAGATTTTTCTTGAAGAGTGCTAATGAAGAAGTTTGCTTGACATAGATGGGTAGCCTGTTCCAGAGTATGGGAAGTCTCTGGGACAGGAATCTATCCCTCCAGCATGTCCTGTTTATTGTGGTGACAAAGTTTAGGTCCCTAGAGCATGTAGCTCAGAGGGATTGGGATTTCTTTAGGTGTAGCATGTCCAACAGCTCTGGGTTTGACATAGCTTTATATGTTAGGCAGAGATCACCTCAGAGTAGGCAATATGCTACGGAGTAAAGCTGGAGTTTTTTGAGACGGTTAGTGTAGGGCATCTATTTGAGGCCAGTAATCCTCTTTGTGAGGTACTTCTGTGGCCTTTCCAGCTGCTGCAGATGTCTTGTGAGGTACATTCCGAAAGAGGCGTTGTACTCTATAATGGGTCTAATGAGTGTCGAGTAGAGGGGAACAATTTTCCCTGGATGAGAACCCTTTTATGATGAGGTGTGCCACGTCGAAGGACTTCCTGACTACTGTGGCAATGTGACTATCAAAGGACAGACTACTGTCCACCTGGGTCCCAAGGTCTCTTATCACACATGTGGTGTTAGGTAGACTGCTGTCTATGTAGTAGTTCATGGGTACAGAGTTTTTACCAAAGAGGATGACAATATACTTTTTGCCATTGAGCTTGAGGCCATGGCTTTGACACCAGGCATCTGTCTCAGCGAGGCCCTTCTGTAGGACTTCCACATCATTTGGGTTCTTGACTATGGTTCCTAGTTTGCAGTCATCTGCAAACTTCGTTAGCCAGATGCCTTCTGTGTTAGCCTGTACTTCAGGATATCAAACAGGAGAGTTCCCAGGACTGAACCCTGTGGTACTCCCCTTGTCATTATAAACCCAGTTTCATATAAACAGATGTGTTTATGAAATATGAAAAGTCGTTTCATGGTTTTAAATTTGAAATGCATGTCTCAACAGAAAAAATGAATCCTATCATCTTATCTTAAAAATGCATTTAGCATGAAAACATTTGAGTTGTAAATTATCTAAAATAATGACTGTGTGTGTGTGTGTGTGTGTGTGTGTGTGTGTGTGTGTGTGTGTGTGTGTGTGTGTGTGTGTGTGCATGCTTGTGTATGTGTGTAGACAGATAGATAGCTGTGCATATAAATATTGGTATACATATTGATATTAGTATAAATATACAGATATAGAGGAAACCAAAAACATCCACCACTTGAAGTAAGCCAAAATGAAATGCACCAAGTACACAGAAAAATAGGACACAAGAATACTGCATGCTGACCTGCTCCTGTGGCACATAGGGATGAAGCCTTTATTGTGACATATCCAGTCTGAGATTGACCAATGGTTTTGGTGATGGAGGGAGTAGGTGGACTGGATGAGAGTGAGCAGACTTTGTTCACTCACCCATCCTAGGCAAGAAAGGCAGCTATGGGCCATTGCTTGGGTGGTGCCTAATGGGAGTTCTTAGCATTGCTTCCACCAAGAGCATGTGCTCCAGTAGTGCACTCACGGAGATGAACATTTTTACCCAGAAAGTCCAGCAGCAATTGGCGAGCTTTGAAGTGCCATTAATTGAAGTTAAGGCTTCACAGGAAGTCCACAGACAGAAACACTGACTCTCTCCCTACTGTCTGTCTCTCACTTCTCAGAGAGGTCCCTACAAGTGAGCTCAATCTGAGGAATGAATGTGCTTTAGGTCTCAATGTGGGAAGAGGATGAGCTCAACCTACAATCTTTGACGGACTTTCATGGGCCCACAGTGAATGTATACTAGAAGGGGTAGGGCTTAGCAATTTCATTCTGTGAGTCAGGTTGGCTACTTCTGGTTGCATGAATAGGTCAATTTAGCACTGGTAGTGGGGAGACATTGGGTTCAGTTGAGAGGACAGGGGAATAAAAAAATGCTATAAGCTGGCTTCAGAAAGCCATCTAACAGTTCTAAGTTGAATTATATCAAGTCTCTAGGCTAATGGTGGCTCACACACTGTGATTTAAAAATAGTGCTTCAAATGAATGCCTCAGGAATAATTGAAGAGGGTGCTTGGTGGAGTGAGTTAATTCACGTGGTAATTACATTTTGTCCCCTGCATCCTTACATTTCAATGAAATCAAGTTGGAGACACAGCATGATGTGGAGCCATTTTCTCATGCTATAATAGAATTAAATGCAAGATACTGAATGCTATAGGTAGATGTAACTACAGTTATGAAATGCATGTGTTTACTGGCACTTTGAACCCTATTCTGGAACATGATGTTATACTACTGTGATTGTCATCCATGCATTTCAGGGTTCACATGACTTTGGAATTGCCATTCTACCCTCTCCATTTAGAAGTGTAAGCAGCATTCATTGTTCATGTTTAATGGGCCAGGGGTGTGGATGGATGGATGAGGGGGGTCCTCGGTCTGTGAAGTGTGGCTGTCCACTGATGTTATAGTCACAAATCACCACTGTGGCAAACTGCAGAGTTTCTTGACCCTATCCATTGTTAACTCTATGGCTGCAAAAGATCCTTATTCTAGTGATGAATATTAAATAAACAAAAAAAAAACAGCATAATATAGTCATGTGGTTTGACATTTTGTTGGGACTGTAAGGGCACATTACCAGTGAACAATGCTACTAATATAATCATTTGATTTGACTTTTTTTGGAGTGTAAGGGCACATTACCACTGAACACTACTTTGACACTGAAGTCCGATAAGCAAAAGTGAAGTCTACTCATCTGGAAAAAATTGTTTTCTTCTTACACTTGGCAATGAAATGTAAAAGTAAAAACAAAGCTAAGAAAAATCTTGCCAAATTTTCTAATATTTAATTTTTCACTTGTAAAAAGAGAGTAATATAATTACATTTGCATCTTCAAAGCTGCTAAATAGCATTTCTTTTAAGCTATTCTAACATATTTGAGAAATACTTTTAAAAGTGTATATTTGAAGACAGCATTTTTTTATTGTGGAACGAAAGCTATATATCTGGACCTTAAATGTTAATTTATTAATAATGGTCCCAGCCAATGGTCTGTAAATAATTGTCATCTAGTAAGATAGGATCACATGCAATGCTGTAAGCGTAAATATGACTATAAACTGTATTATGAGACTTTGCTTAGTAATTACAAGCTGTTTGCTCATTGCTGTGTCTTGTACTAGACAACAAATGAAATCTGAAAATGTTACTTATTCTGAGCTTCAGGAAAGCAGAAAGCGACAGATCTCATTAGCATCTTTATTGAACGACTGCAGGATTTAGCATTTGAGCAGAGGGTGCCCTAGTGATAATTATGGTGTCTTTCTGAGTGAGGTGTAGTATTAACAATGAATACAGGACCATGCCTGCAACACAGTTGTTAAGATTTAAACGTTAATTGGTATTGCTGGTTATTGACTGATCTCCTACAATTAAATTTTCAGAAATAAACGGACTCCAGTTTTCTTCATCAGTGTTTTTTTTTTCAGCATATACCTTGTCCCTCCCTTAGTGAGACACTAGCTAGTGTTGTTGTTGTGTAAACTGAGGGGTGTGGGTGACTCATTGAATCTCATTTAGTGTGCATTTGTTGTAAACATTTTTTTTTGTCAGTTCACTAAGCTGCATGCTGGGGAGTGATTTGTTTGCTTTATTTCATCCATGGTATATTTGACAATTTTGTAGCTTATATTGCTTTAAATAAGACAGAAAAGTAACTTAAGTATGGAAATGGCTTTTGGTTTGTTTTAACAAAGCATATTGTGCTCTGTAAGACAATAGATGGATGCAGATTGTACATATAGCTTATCTGCAAAAACAACCATCTTACATGAAGTGACATATCTTTTGGCTGAAAAGGTTGCTGTTGTTGTGTCTTTCTGCTTTTTCCCGGTTAGGGGTCACCACAGCGGAACTCCAGTCCGCTAATGATCGGCAGTAGATTTTTACATGCCGAGTTGCCAGCTCTGACGCACAACCTTCAACAAAGGTACACCCATTCATGCATGTCTCCACACAGAAGATGCTCTAGCTGAGAATCGAACAGGACAACGTCTTACTGTGAGGCGACAACGCTACCGCAGCACCACCACAACAGTTGTTTCTTAATGAGAAGCTGAGAAACATCAAGCAAATTATTTTTTGTGAGTTCTGCATAATTTCAGTAAAAGAAAACATCTTCCATTTTTGTGTAAATGACTGCTAATCACAATTTCCCTGTTCTTAATAAATAGCATATCTCTCTGCCAGATATAAAGTACATCAACCTCATTTTCTTATTTCACTATGATAGTACCATTGTGTTCTTTTGATTTACACATTGGTTATATTACCCACCCATTCTTTGTAAATCTTAAGCATGAAATATGTCCAAGGGAAACACTTTTTCCAGCAATTATTTTATCCTTGCTTTTATTGTTGTTGTTTGTCTTTCGGCTTTTTCCCGGTTAGGGGTCGCCACAGCGGAACTCCGGTCCGCTAATGATTGGCAGGTGCCAACTCGACGTTCAACTTTCAACTAAGGCACACCCATTTACGCATGTCTTTCGAATGCCCACCCAACCACGGAGAGGACATGCAGACTCCACACAGAAGGCACTCCCCGCACTCCAGCCGAGAATCGAAAGGGAGAACCTCTTGCTCTGAGGCAACAATCCCTGCTTTCATTAATGAATGATATTATTGCATAGTTCTGTTATTCACAAGCACTGAAACGCGTTTCTGCAGTGAAGCAGCAAGCTTGTTAAATATTTTTTTCTGCTCTCAGATTTCTGTCTACTAGTATAATGAGTATTGCAAAGGGAGATCTTCTCAAGGAGAGATCAGCTCTTAAAACACTAGATTAGTTCAGCAATCCTGTGAGCTATCACAGTCCACTGTCCCTTACAAGCTGGGCATGGAACAAAGAATGGAGGATGCTCAGCAAATTGTTTTCCAAGTCACATGAATGACTTTAAAGACACATCACTGAAAATTTACCTTAATCTATTATTATTAATATCAAGTTGGAGGTATCTTGATCTGCCTCAGTTTGAAACAATAAGGGTATTTATTTTAGCAGCACAAATCATACATTTGTCACAGGTCAATGTTAAAAGATCAAGTTTTTAAAACAGTCAAATTTCATATAATTTAACTCATATGACTGACTATTTAAAAAGTCAGATGTATCCCTATTAGCTTAAACAGAGAATTGTTCTGAGATCGCTGTATACTGGAGATCAGGAAATATGCCTTTTTCCCTACTGTAATGGGATCTCGGAGTTGGTATATATAATTAGCAGGGGAGAGTTGGAGGTGCAGGGGGGCATGCCCCCTGCTAAAACACCGTTTTTGAGTTATCACATATGTTTAACTTTTTAAATAGTCAGTCATAGGAAATTCGATTATTTAAAATGTGATCTTATGACAGATTATTTTGTCACATAATCATAATCATGGAGCTCCATCTTGCAATACAACTGGCCAATGGCAATGAAAGTGTTGCGTAGGCACTTTTGGTCAGAAAGCATAAGTAATAGTTCTCGTTATCCTTGTATATTGGAGACAGAGCCATGCCCTAAGATTCGGGTATGCTGATTTTCATCCTATCTCCTTCATACCTGCCAGATAACCTCTCCAGTGTTTTCTGGAGATCACAGTCACCTGAAGATGAGTAAGCAAAATTATCTGCAATGAATACAGACTCAGTCCTGAAATCTCCAAAACAGATTATTTCCAGATGTTTGCGGCTCATTGCTATCCTGTAAATGAAAATTACAAACATGAAGACAGAGAAAGGCTATATCACTGGCAAAGGGCTGAAAATCTTCAGGTTAGCCCTGAGAATGTGGACGTAGCTCTCACTCCTCAGATCCTGAAATTAGATGATAGGATGCAGTGGTCAGATGACCCTGTACTACAGTAGTACCTCCCACAAGGCATTGCAGAGTAAACAGTCATATGCCATCAGCTGGTCTGAAAAACAGATATAAACAGTGCTGGCAAATTGCCATGACTCCTAAATTCTTTGCAGGGAAAATACATCAATCCATTGCTCTGTGGTCAGAATCCGCATTGCTTCTCTTTAATCAGAGGCAAGTCTCTTAAAGGAAATCTCCTTTTCACCACCTCAGTATATATGGGTGGCGCAGTGGTGCAGCAGTTAACATTATCACCTCACAACAAGAGGTTCTCTGGTTCAATTCTCAGTTGAGGTGTCTTCTGTGTGGAGTCTGCATGTTGTCTGCTCACTCTGTCCATGTGAGTTTCCTCTGAGTACTGCAGTTTCCTCACACATTCCAAAGACATGCATCTGGAGCATTTCTTCCTAGGCCTCTGCTGAAAATCAGCTCTGTGCTAGTTGGACTTTCATGGTCAACAAATGTTAAATAAATAAAATATATGCTTTCCCAGAGATGCTAAACAGCATTATTTGTCAACCAGAAGAACACGCCATCCGGTCTTCACTTTTTGAAAATGGGAAACACTAATACAGCTTGCCTATCAAGGAGTACTGTTCTGGTCTCATACGTAATACTGAAGACTTATGGTAACACAATACCCCAGCAATGTCCCATATCTTTAGTATTTCTACGTAGTCTGATGCACTTCTGCAGCTTTGCTACTGCACAGTTATTTAATCACCACAGTGATCTCATCTACCACATTCTGAGCCATCATTTGCATTCAAGTACTGTCTCCATATAAGAGCACATCCCACGCAGATTCTGGAGTTCCTATAAACACTCCTTCCACAATCTGAGCCATCATCTACATTCTAGCACTGTCTCCACAGAATAGTGTGTGCCACACAGATTCAAGAGTTCCTATATTCCTTCCATTTCTCACCCACCACTCTTGCACACATCATACCAGGCAATATCTCATCTCCCACTCCTGAATCTCAGCCATAGCTATCTACATACCTGCACACATGCACATATACATAGTTATAGGTACTTATATGTAGATATAGAAGTTTATATCTATATATCTGCAGCAATATATATATATATATATATATATATATATATATATATATATATATATATGTATATATATATATATATATATATATATATATATATATATATATATATATATATATATATATATATATATATATATATATATATATATATATATATATATATATATATATATATATATATATATATAGATATATACACATACATGCACATGTGCACATCAACACACACAGACACACACACACACACACACACACACACACACACACACACACACACACACACACACACACCTAAAATGTTAAGACATATACAAAGACATACATATACCTGCACATATACAGACACACACACACACACACACACACACACACACACACACACACACACACACACACACACACACACACACACACACACACATACACACACACACACACACACACACACACACACACACACACACACACACACACACACCCTCAAATCACATACATTCACAGCAAAAAACATTACATCTCACAACACATTTTCACCATAACATTTTCACACTCAAAAAACATTCACACTGCACACACTTCCTGAAACACTTTCACACTTACATACCATTATTTGTAAGGGGGGGGTTCCCAGCTTTTCACCCCTTACTTATATATATTACACATGGTAAAGGGCATATACTGTTATAAGACAACATCACTACTATACTATAACCAATTATACTTCACACAATACATGCACATATACTGTTATAAGACAATACCACTACTGTACTATAATCAATTATACTTCACACAATACATGCACATATATTGTTATAAAACAACAGTGCTCCTGTACTATAACCAGTTATACTTCACGCAATACATGCACCTATACTGTTATAAGACAACACAACTACTGTACTATAACCAATTGTACATCACACAATACATGCACATATACTGTTATAAGACAACGCCACAACCTCACTGTAACCAGTTATACTTCACACAATCCATGCACATACACAAACCCAATTACACTGAACACTTTTCTACCACCAACATACATCCAACATCACATACTCACTGTGCACTGCAGCCCAGTACATGGAATCCTTACACACTCGAGTACTTTCACGTTTGATCATACTCACTTATAATCTCTTCAAGCACACCACGCAACACTAGGTAACCTGAATACTTGACCACATGAATCTCAACTCCCTCTCTCTGTATTATGTTATTATGTTTTATACAAACACACCCACACACACACATATACATATATATATATATATATATATATATATATATATATATACAGATAGATATAGATATAGAAATAGATATATAGATACATACATACATACATATATATATATTTGTATTTGTGCATGTGTATACAAATTACACTGGTTTTGACACGTGCAGAAAAGCAGAAGACAATCTGGTGAAGAAGATTTGGGAAAGACAGGAAGAAGGCAAGAGGAAACAAGGGCATCCAGCAAAGAGGTGGATGGATTGTTTGAAAGAAGACCTGTGACAGTCAGGGGAGTGGCACTGAATAGAGAGAGAGATGGCGAAAGCTGACATAACACCCCAGCTATGTATATCTGTCTATTTATGCATATGTATACTTACACAAAGGTTCATAGGTAGTTGCTTGGCATGAAGTCGGGGAGACCATAAACTATACTAGGCCAAATTCTCAATTAGCACTAAAGCACTATGTGGTTAAGTGATTTGTCAAGGGATTCAATCCTACGACCCTTGGCACAGGAAGGAGTTCACTAACAAGTCGTAGCTTTACTCCTTTGTGCTAACTGCCAGTTATACAACATGGCTCATATGCTGACACTTCCATTTACTAGGCTTGCAGTTCAGAGCACCACTGAGGAGCCAAGACCAGTTTTCCCATACCACTGTCTAGTTATGTCACTTACTCAAGGTCGCACAGTAGCCAAATGAGGGCTGAGGGAATGAAACCCTGTAACACATGTGTGGGTGTGGCATTTATTTTATCACGTGTAAATGTTACAGTCTTTTGCAGCAAAATATGAACATTAAATATCTGAATCAAAAGTTGCATGTGTTAAAATAGCATGAATTGCAATATTTTTGATGATGCTGCCAAAAAGATTGTGTGACTGTACATTACACTGTTTTTAAAATGTCTTGTTTTGATGCTTTTTGCTATTTAGCTCCTGTCTTCTTAACAGCTTGTCCACTTATTATTTTTATTGTGTTTTTGATGGTGACATCTTAGTGGTTTGATTTTGGATGTAGTGTAATTTACATACTGTGTGCTCTGTGTCTATGAATTTGGTATCATGCATTGTGTGTGACAGTAATGGAAAATATCACCTTTGGGTTGATGTTTATTACGTGTTTGAAATATTACTAAATGTCTGTGACACTATTGTAATGTACGCGGGATTTTACTATTAATGTGAACCAGGTAGTGTTTACATTCTGTGTTATAACAGTGGCTATAGATAGCTATCGCTATTGTGTGATGTGTGGGTTACCAATATGCATGTGAAGTGTGTTTTTCTTTCTGCTATTTGGTATGTGTGGCACAGTATTTTGCAGTGGGTGGTAATGACTATTTATTTATTTTTGATGCAGAACAGTGCAGTAGACGCATGAAAAGGCGGCATGGTAGCGAACAGGGTAGCATTGCCACCTGACAGCAAGAAGTTCTTCGGTTCTGTTCTTGGCTGTTTTGCCTTCTGTGTGGAGTCTGCATGTCCTCCCTGTGTTTGCATAGGTTTTCTCTGGGTACTTCAGTTTTCTGTCACATTCTAAAGGCATGTAAATTGTACTGGGGACTTTTACGCTTTCCATATATAAATGTGAGTGCACACATGTATGATATGGATGAAAGACCTGGCAACATACTCACATTTCCTCCCTATGCCTTGAAAACTGTGCAGATAATAGTAGCTGTTTACAAGTTCACCCTAGGAGCCAGATGCAACTCAAAAGAGAGAGAGAAGCAAAGAGGAAACTGGCATGAGTATATTAGGTTTTGGTATTATGTGTTAAATCACAGTTTAAATTACCAGCACATTCCATATTGCAATCCTTACCCAAGATACTGTACTTTCCATAAAGTATTACAGGAAGAATGAAAATAACATCTTTTCACTTGGCAGTGTGCAGTAATGGAGTGTACTGCAATGAACAGGTGCAGGCGTATTTATAAATGTAATGTCATTGTTATCATTTCCTGTGCTCGTGTTGATAAGACCTGCAGTTTGTATTTGTATGTAAATTCTGTTATTCCATTCCAGTATGAATGCCTTTAAATTGCTGACTGATTTATACTCTCCACAGTCATTTTGTTTATAACGGTGAGTGTTAATGTATCCCTTGCATCATTTTCATGTGCAAAAAATGAATTGCGTACAGTGGTGCACTTGCAGTCACAGTGCATACAGAAGTGCTATTACTTGTGAGTCACTATTACTACAGCCTGTTTCTTGAGTCCTGTGCTTGGATAGTTGCAGTCATTGTATTGGGACTTCCATACAAAGCACACTATTATGTCATGCTGTCAGTGCCTATTTATTTTGAAGACAGTAGGTGTTGATGTTCATTAGCATATTTCAGGTCAAGTTACTCTCTACTTGCATATACTGTAATTGGTTGTTAGTGAATAATTTATAGACCTACATTTAAATGGGGTTAGTACTATTACAACATGAGCAGCTCTATGGCTAAAGTGATTACTCAGCCACATTCGTCCAAGGTTATTCTGGGTGTTGTGGGATGTGTGCACACTAGAGTTCCTAGCGAGAAAGGAAAACTAATGCTGCATATTAATGGCTATGTGTAAATCCTGGAAAATACCTAATGCTTGCACATAAGCCTGCTGCTCCTCATTGCATACACTCCATTACTGCACACTGCCAAATGAAAAGATGTAATTTCATTCTTCCCATAAAACTTTGGAGAAAATGCATTCACGTGGGTAAGGACTGCAATATGAAATGTGCTAGTAATTTAAACTGTAGTTTAACACAAAATACCAAAACTTAATATACTCATTCTGGTTCTCACTTTGCTTCTGTCTCTCTTTTGAGTCTCAGCTGACTCTTAGAGTGACGTGTGAACAGCTACTATGATCTGCACAGTTTTCAAGACATATGAAGTAAATGGGAGTAGGTCGTCAGGGCTTTCATCCATATCAAACATGTGTGTACTCATATCCATCTATGGTCTGTTCTACTTGATCTGACTTCATTATCTAGCTAGCTGTTGGATAAAGAAATGCATTTTAAGACTGTAGCAAGCAATTGTTTTTACATAAAAAGAGGTCAGTGGATTTCCCATCGAGTGCACTGGGAGGTAGTCTGGTCTATTTAGGTTGGGGAAACACCTGAGTCTTCTGAATGTAGTTTTATTGGTTGAAGGGCTTACTAGTTAGCTTATCTTGTTTTTCAGTGCCTTTATAAATTCTGTATAGTTGAATGGATCTTAGCTCATTTATTCAAAGCAAAGTATTTTTATTGAATAATCACACTTTATAAGCTGTTTAAAGTACACTATTGTATCTATATCTTTAAATTTGTTTGTGGTAGCATTTCGCTTTGGATGCTCCTTTACTCTGCTTTTACAGTAGGAGGACTGAGATTATTCATCTAGTAACAGTAGATGCTTATCTGGGAAACACACAAAAAGGCTCTAAGTATTTCTTTGAACTTCTCTTCACTTGATTTGCACTCTTCTGATACCTAGATAGCATAGACTAGATTCAGACCTGCTGAATCTAGTCTGTTATTGATACACTTGATACTAACTCAGCCATCTTATATTAAGAAGTGCTCCCCTGCACCCTTGTGGCAGAAGAGTGTGGATCCAATCTTGTCTGAGCTGGGGCTTGCTGGAGGAAGGCTCATTGTGTGTTTTCCTATTGGTAGATTAGCTTACAAGTGTTTAATTTCACCTGCATTTAAGTCTCACATTTGCATAGGTTTGCACTCAATTAACTGGAGATGTTCAATGTTTGGCATCCTTTGCCAGAGGTCTGGATTGTTTCTGCTTTAATCCAAGGCATCCAAGACAAAAACAGGAAAATAAGTACATTTTGTGATTCTTCTGCACTTTTTGAACATTGAATTGCTGCACCATTTCTGTTTTTTTTACTAATTGTTACTGCTTCATTCTTCACACTTGATTTGCACTGTTCTGATTCTTAGATAGCATAGGCTAGATTCAGACCTGCTGAATCTAGCCTGCAATTGATACACTTGAACACTAAACCAGCCATCTTACATTAAGAAGGGCTCCCCTTCACCCTTGTGGCAGAAGAGTGTGGATCCAGCTTTGTATGAGCTGGGGATTGCTGGATGAATGTTTATTGCGTGCTTTCCTATTGGTAGATTTCATCTTTATTTAAGCCTCAGATTTGTGCATTGTAGTCCACTGTGCAACAGGGGTTAGCTGTGCTCTGTATAGATGCAAACACCTTGAAACTCAATTTTTCCCAATATGTCTGTCAGTGGAACCCTCCCAAGTTTCCCTACTGTACTACAGCTGCACTGAGCAGCATTGCCACACTTATCATCCAAAGTCTTCAACAGAACAAGACCCTTCATTAGTCCTATCACAAAAGCTGGTCAAACTAGCCCACTCCCTTCCCTAATATTACATGAGATAAAAACCTGCTATAATGAATGGTCAGTTTCCCCATCATTTCACCAGCCAGCCTGATTAACACAGGTATTTCGAGACAGTGTAGTAACTGCCTCATGTATACTGACAACTACTTACTACTGACAACCACTTACTCCTAAAACAAACAAATACCCTATGTGAAAGATGTAATTACACTATGGAATTGGAATCAATTCTCTCACATAACAACAAACCGGGCATCAAACAGGTTATCAGCACACACACTTCCCCTCTCACACAGAATGAGGTCACAACACATAAAACCACATATGCAGAGGTACTCACTAGAAGTCTAACAAAAGATCATAGACCTCCCAAACATAAAGCACTTGCACACACTGCTAATCAAATAGAAACCACTACATATAATAACACATATGCCAGTGACTCAGCAAATAAGTCCCTAAGGCAAAACACTTCAAAACCTAATGTCTTGGTCATAGGAGACTCCATAGTGAGACACACAGTTTTCCTTCCCACCAGGCTGGACAAGAAAAAGGTCATGGTCAGCTGTCTGTCAGGTGCCAGGATCTGTCAAACACATATACAGTCAAGTCACTCATCAATAATTACCGCTATAACTCTGTCATAGTTCATGTTGGGGTGAATGTCTTGAGACTTACCTCACTGGACTATATGAAGAGAGACGTGACTAAACTCTCAAATTATGTCCCAGGCAGGTATGACCCTAGCCACCCAGGATGATGCCACAATATAAATAAAAATGATTGACGTCAACAACTGGCTTAGCTCATGGTGTCAGACTAAGGGGATCCAGTATCTGTCATCCTGGGCTAATATGGTTGACAGGCCACACTGTTTTGCACCAGCAAAGGCACTTGCCTCCACTGTAGTGTCTTTTTAGACAGTGACAAAACAACAACATTTCCGATGTAACAAAATCCACTCGAAACAAACTCAAGATTCTGCTGCTTAATGCTGGAGTCTAAACATGAAACTGCACTCCCTGGAAGCAGTCCTCGCCTTGGAAGAAGCTGATGTCTGTGCAGTCACTGAGATATGGTTCAAGGCTGAGGAGAGCACCCCAGCTGTTCAAGACTACAATGCCTTCCACACATTCAGACCTCCAAATGGGCATGAAATGGGCATGAAAGAACCAAAGGTGGAGATGTATCCATCTTCATTAAAGTCAAGCACACCTCAAGACTAGTCAAACAGTATGACTCTCTCAAACTACTCCATGTCCAGTTAACTATAGGCAAAATACCCTACCACATCGTTGCTAGCTACATGGACTTACTGGTTACTCCCAATACAACCCACCATGGCAATTTCAACTATCGTTCCATTGAATGGGTGTCATACATGCTCTCCCATAGGTTTCTGGACTTTGTCAATACAAATGCTCTGGAACGGATAGTCTGCAGCACTACAAGGGGCTCAAATGTCTTAGACATAGCAGTCACCAACATGGGGGGGGGTCAGTGCACTCCCCCCATGTGATGCCCTTCCTGGGAAGGTTGGACCATAAATCAGGCTCATTCAAAGTAACTACTGAACCTGTCACCACCACAAGAGTCAAAAAACTAAAAAAAACTTTTCCATAGCAGACTACAGCCTACTAAGTGATGGTGTAAAAAGTTTTATACCATTCACAATCACAGGCAACAATGACTGCTATGCACAGGTGTACACAAATTCCCTGTATAAACAATTAAGCAGCTGTACCTGATCAGATTAAAACCAGATCCTCCCAAACGAACAAGCCACCCTGGTGGACCTCAAGTATAAACAAGTTATATAGCAAAAGGAAGAAAATGATGTCTAAGAATAAGAGAGAGAGAACTCAGCAGAGAAGGAATTTCCTCCACAGCTTGAACAAGCAAATCTGGAATATTGTACAGTCCTCTAAAGCTAATCATGAAGTCAAAATAGCATCCCTAGCTAAGGATGATCATAAGGCGTACTTTAACTACGTCCAAAATCTAAAAAGGAATGCCCAGCTATGTACAAGCTGGTAGTAGATGATACCACTCATACCATACCAGAGGAAATTGCCAACCTACTAGGTGATAGACTTGGTGCAAACTTCTGCCCCTTTCCCCACTTGCTATACCCCAAAGCATACCAACCACCAGTCCTCTGCCTAGTATCTCTAGAGATCAGGTCATATTTGTGTCCATCACGGCCAAAAACATAAACACGGCCTTAATGCAACCAAATAACATCTCAGGTTGCTTATTAAGCAATCTAAAACAGAAGCTAGTGGACCCACTTGGCATTCTCTTTAACCATAGCCTGAAAACTAGCTTTGTTGCAGCAGAGTGGGGAGCAACAAAAATAATTTCCTTGCAAAAAGGGGGTCCATCAACTGATCCTGAGAACTGTAGCCCTGTAAGTCTTACCAGCCTCATCTGCAAGGCCATGGAAAGAATCATCATGGACTTTATCAAAAGTACATAGGTAACCTTCAAATTGTAGACCCAACCCAGTTTAGCTTCATTAAGGGTAGATGATGCTTTTTAACCTAGTAGACCTCTTTGAGAAAGCCACAAAATCCCTCGATGAAGGTAAGGCAGTCCACACTGCCTATCATGACCTAGCCAAGTTATTTGACACAATCCTCCACTCAGGTATCATTGAGAAACTCTCCCAGCTGGTAGACTAAACACAAAAAAGTGAATGGGTACATTCCCGACAAGGTATTAGAACCCCAAAAGATTTGGAGAAATTAAAAAAAAATTGGGATTAACCCTTACATCACTACATGGGAAGTCAATTGGCTCACTGACAAAACACATACTGTCAGTGTTGGTAAATCTACCTCTACTGGTAGACCTGTCACCAGTGGCATACCACAAGGATCTGTTCTGGGCCTTTTACTGCATGGAATCCATTTCTCAGAAGTCCAGGCTAAAGCAGGCCTTTAGGTTACCAGGTTCATTGATGATTTCAAATTGGGCACAATCATTGAGTCCCTCAATGTTGTTAACATATTACGGGGGGGGGGGGGATGACACAGACAAATGACTGGTGCCAAAGCCATGGTCTAAAACTAAACACAAAAAAGTGCATTATTACCACTTTTGGCAAAGCAGAATTCCCTAATAATTACAATATTAACAACATCCACATCTGCCTGCCTAAATTCAAACCCAGTGGTACAAGATCTGGATACACAGGTAGATAGCAATCTGAACTTCAACCACCAAGTTTTCACAGTGGTAAGGAAAGCCTTCTATGTTGTGCATCTCATAAGTAAGGGCATTGCATCTGGGTCTAAGGATGTAATAACTCCACTGTAGTCAGCCCTCATCAGACCATTAATAGAGCACAATGCTCCCTTCTGCATGTACCTCACCAGACACCTGCAGCAGCTGGAGAGACCACAGAGGTTTCTCACCAAGAAAATACAGGGCCTCCAAACCATGACTTACGCGGATAGACTGAAAGCCATGTCACTGTACTCTGTATCATATAGGGTGCTGAGAGGTGACTGGTGCCTGGCCTACTGGGCAGGCTCTGACCCGGCCCTAATGGATATGCTGCACATCCACAAGTTTAAATGGCAAAAAATCACTCACTCTAGAGATCTTAACCTAGCCTGTGACATTAACAGAACATGCTTGAGAGACAGATATATCTCCCAGAGATTGCCGCTACTCTTGATAAACTTCCTATTCACATGAAGCAGAGCTCCTCACTGACCCTATTGAAGTGCAGCCTGGATAAATGGATGGGAGACCACAAATTCACCCCAGGGGTGGCACCCATGTCCCTCATGGACAGGGGTAATCGGCGCTTATCATAGACTCAGTCTTTGAATTCCATCCATCTAATCAAGGACAATTTAGGCAACTCAGGATTAATATGGCTAGGCTTGTAAGGGCTCTAGGGCCGCTAGCCTAGTGATCTCCTATAAACCTATGAATGTATGAACCAACTGCAGAAGATCTTGGACATGTAGATTATAGTTATCTAATGCATGCAAAGAGCATGTTATAACAAATGTTGTGGTACGTGGAGATAATTATTGAAACTTTTGAGAAAAAAGTTTCTCAAAGTTAATTTTTTGTCTGTATAATAAACTTTTGCTAAATGCTGCTAAAACTAATATGATGCTTTTTCCATGGCTAAGATGTTAGCTTCTTGCCCACCTATGCTTCTGAATGACGGTAAAGAAAATGCCAATCACAAAGTTTGCTTAAAACTAGATCCCACGTTCATATTCTGTCTCTATACCAAATATATTACTATGACGATTTTAACACAACTGAAACTATGCTACTGTGTACCACATCTGGTCTTCTGGATCATGGCTAGCCATTGCCTATGGCATAATCATATCAAAACAGGAATAGGGTCTCCCTTTGCTCTGCTTGCATTCAGCCCCAAATTCCAAAAAGCTACAAACTACTGAAAACAAAATATTAAAATTTGCTCTTCTATCAGATAGGTATATGCATCATTGTGACCTAGTAAAACAGGTGGACTGGCTCCCATTAACTCAAAGAGCTACAGCTCTCTACATTAACCTTGAAGCTCTTTAAAACTGGTTATTGCCCTACACCAAAATGAATACTTCTAACTAGAGATGCCACTTAACCCTTAGGAAGCTCACAGAATGAAAGTCTAATGCTCTCTAGAGCAAGGTTCTAGATGCAATAGGTGGAAGAGCCATTTTTTTAAATAATTCTTTTTTTTATTACTTATATAATTTTTAATGAACTACTTTGAATTAATGATGCCTTACTATTTAAAGACGTTAATGTACTTAGTAATGTTCCAGAATCACTGCTGTTAATTACTGGTTATTTTTTTTACTTCCTAGTCATGACTGAAACATGGCAGTAGACCAGTTCACCTACCTGATTAACAAGTTGAAATAAAATAATTCATGGGCCATATTTGACATGGCTAGCTGGTATTGATTACTGTCATTATTAAGACAATATGCTGTTGTAAGCACTGACAGATCATACAATACACAGAGAATATTATGTCTGAGGCATCTCATTGGCTGGAGTGCCTTTTAACGCAGATGGAAAATTATGTTATGCAGTCACTACAGAAAAGTAAAGAATGATTGTTTAAAACCTTGTGTGACACTGCTATTGATTTATTTGTACTTAAAGAGTGGGCATTTCTATGGCAGGGACATTTGGATGGTAAATGGAAGTTTATATTGCTGGTGTTGTACACTGAGCACAATGTGACTGATATGACAAATAGCAGTGTGTGAATGGTTGGCGGCACTCATTTTAAAAGGGTAAAATCCTTCCATCATCTGTCCTCATTGCTTTTATTTATATATTTCTTTGGCACTGACAAAAGTCTACCATTTACACAAAATAAAACTTGGAACAGTCTCCAAACAATGGTAAAAAACAAAGAAATAGAAGTCTATTGCTATTGCTGAAAACATAAAGTTACATTAATGCTAAAGAGTTGTTTTAAGGCTTGTCTCCTGGCTTAACAGTGGTTTTAAGTATTTGTAAAGTCTACCATTTATCTAAGTGCTCACAACCAGCAAAACACTTGGTGCATATAATGTTTTTTCCACACTGCAGTTTGATTTGTTTGAATCCTTACATCATAATCCTTCACAAAAATGTGTATTGCATGATTTGGAATCTGTGATTATTCATAGCATGCACAACAATGTTGGAGAATGCTAAATGAAGGGATGATGCATTTCCATTTAAATTCAGATGTTCAATGATTTACAAAGGTACAAATTACTAAAAATGCTGATCATCGTACAGGAATGACATAATCATATACAGTGCTTACTTGGGCAGCCTTTTGATGACTTTTCTGTTTTCATGTCTTCCTTGGTTAAAGTGCAGAACAGATTAAATTATTTATGGTGCTTTTTGCATTCTGGAAATCACTGTGAAACATTTCAAGATAAACTGAAATGTATGCTTGATAGCAAAACAACTTATAAAACCTGTACAGATTTTTCAAAAGCCGTTTCACTGAACATCGCTCCTTGAAAGTGTTATCTCTTCACTTCACTCATTTATGCACATATGACTTATGATCAATATTGTCTGCTGGGCATTGTTTTATATTTGTTTTTGAATGGACCACTTAGTTTTGCATTTCTGTTATTTTGAATACTTGCTGATAATGGATGGATGAATATAGTATAGTTGGTACCAGCATCACTTTATTCTCATGTTTTTGATTAAGTAAATTACCCTAAATCATTTTCTGATGTATCATGGCTATGACTATTATTTTCATGTTATGCACTCACTGACCCATTTCTTTATGATGCAACTCATTGTATGTATATGTGTGTATATGGAATACATTCATTTGATTGAGCTAAAGTTCCTTGATCGGGTATAACACCAAGTGTTATTACTGAATTTCTCCTTGCCGCATGGTCGGAATGTCGTACATAACACCGAATGTGACATGTCTGACCGCTCTACCATATAAACAAGTGCTACCATGGGTCAAAAAGGGAGGAGGGGATGTTTTGTGATTCACAACAACTGTGTTTGCAATTATGAGAATTTGCTGCACTGCTTTCGAACATTTTCTGATCGGCCATCCACCAGCCAATCAAATGAATGTATACCATGTATATGTATATATATATATATATATATATATATATATATATATATATATATATATATATATATATGTGTGTGTGTGTGTGTGTGTGTGTGTGTGTGTGTGTGTGTGTGTGTGTGTGTGTGTGCATGTGCGCGCGTGTGCAGGTGTATCTTTTTGTATGAGCATCTGTGACTGTGTGCATACATGTATGTATGTGTACTCTTCTGCATCACACAAGATTAATAATCTTCTAGAACCTTTATATAGGTAAAGTACTTATATACTAAACAAAGTACTACATTAGCCTAGAATCCCCTTGAGTACCCATTTCCTTATAGGTCCCTTTTGACTCAGTTACACAGCAAACTTTTTTACTATTTCTAGCATGTCGAAGGGTCAGTTGCTGGCGTCCTCTCCTGTTCAGCTGGTGAATCTGGGCATCTTGAGGCAATGTTACAATTGCCTCATGTACACAGACAACCCTCTCCTCCTCCCAACAAATACAAATATATGCGAGAGATGCAACTATATAGCCAAACTGGAGGCTGAGCTCTCTCAACTCAGGACTGGCAAGACCAGACAGGAGGAGAAGGAAACCACGCACACCACAAACCCAGTTTCACATAGAACTATCACAACTGCAAAACAAACACATAAACACACAAAGACATACTCGGAGGCACTGATCAAAAATCTACCAAAACTACAGAGGCCTCCAAAGCAGACACCCAAGCAATTGCCACCTCAAGACATAAGACATGCAACACATAGTTCTCAAAGTCAGTGTACTAAACAGTCACAGCCCTTAAGGCCAAACACAATGCCAGACACACTTGTTATAGGTGACTCCATAGTCAGACACACTGACGTCCCACTCACCAGACTGAACAAGGAAAAGATCACAGTAAGCTGCCTGTCAGGCGCTAGAATCCGCCACATAACACAAGCACTCAGGTCACTCCACAGCAAGTACAAGTATGACTCAGTCATTGTCCATGCTGGTGTGAACGACCTGAGACATACCTCCCTGGACTATATGAAAAGAGACATAGAGGAGCTCTCAGATTATGTAGCCCAGGCCGGTATGACCCTGACCCTGAGCAGTATCCTACCCTCACCAAGAATTATGCCACAATACAGAGACAAAATGATCAGCTTTAATAATTGGCTTAATTACTGGTGTCATTCTAAGGGGATCCAATGTCTGTCTGCCTGGGATGACATGCTTGACAAGCCACACTGCTTTGCAAGGGACGGCTTGCACCTGTCATCCCTGGGCTTCCGGATATTGGCAAAGGCTCTTGCCACCCCCATAGTGCCTTTTTTAGGCAAGGCTCAAATGATAAACCTACCGCCCTAGAAAAAAAAATGGAGAAAAACTAAGGGTAATACTGCTCAATGCCAGAAGTCTAAACCTCAAGATGCACGCCCTCGAAGCCCTCCTCAGTATGGAGAACATCGATGTTTGTGCTGTGACTGAAACCTGGTTCAAGGCTCCTGAGAGCACCCCAGCACTATCAGGTTATACCTCATATCATGCGTTCCGGCCCCAAAATCCGGACCGAACCACAAAAGGAGGGGGAGTATCCATATTCATAAAGGATACCCAAACCTCCAGGTTAGTGGCAATGTACGAAGCATCAGAGACCATCCAGGTGCAATTAACCATAGGTAAAGCTGCCCTACAGTTTGTAGCATGCTACAGACCACCTTCTCAAACTCAGGAAACCCACACAGCCTTCCTGAAGACACTGGAGAGTATGAATGTCTCTCCAAACACCATCATATTGGGTGACTTCAACTACCCAAACATAGACTGGGAACATTACTCAAGCCCCAACACCCTAGCCCAAAGGTTCCTGGAGTTCATAAACTCAAATGCTATGGAACAACTAGTCACCATTCCCACAAGAGGAGAAAATATACTAGACCTGATCATCACAAACATGGGGACAAAATGCTCCACATCAGAAGTATATCCCTCATTGGTGAGATCAGACCATAAATTAATCTCATTGGAGATCCACATCCCGCCCCCACCCCCAGCAAAAAAGACCACAGTGAAGAACTTCTCAAAAGCAAACTTCACACTTCTTAAGACTGGAGTGGTATCCTTCAAGGCCCCAGAGCCAGTGGAAACCACAACCCACGCTGCTGAAACCCTTACAAATGCCTTCTACGAGCACCTCCAGGAATGTATGGATCAAGCAATCCCTAATAAAATCAAGACCCTTTCCACCAAAGGCAGGCGCCTGGTCTGGTGGACCCCAGCCATAAACAAACTCTACAACAAGAGGAGAAAGCTACTACATGACAGAGCAAAATCCCTAAAAGGGAAGGCATCTCTGATCAATACTAGCAAAAAAACTACGATCACTCATAAAATCATCCAAGGCCAACTTTGAGAGAAAAATCGCTAATGACACAAAAGACAATCATAAGGCCTTCTTTAGCTATGTTAGAAACCTGGGTGGAAACTCCCAGATATGCTCAGAATTAGTCCAAAATGATAAAAAATCACTGAACCCACAGACATTGCCAACATACTGGCAGACAGGGTCAGTGCAAATTTCTCCCCTCCCTCCCCCGCAAAAGGAGAAATATCTATCCCACCAGAGTCTAGCCTCCCAAACATCTCAGATGCCCAGGTGAGAGCTGCTCTCTCTGAAGCAAAAAACACAGCATCAATGGGACCGGACGGTGTCCCCGGCTGTGTGCTACACGAACTCAATGAGGAACTAAACCCACACATAAGGCTGCTGTTTAATCTTAGCCTTACTACAGGATACGTACCCAAAGAATGGCGTACGCAACTGTGGTCCCACTCCACAAAGGCAGTGCTTCTACGGACCCTGGAAATTACCACCCCATAAGCTTTACGAGCCTTGTCTGCAAAGCTATGGAGAGGATCATAATGGAACTCATAAATAAAGACATTGGGGACCTACATACACTGGATCCTACCCAATTTGGCTTTGTCAAGGGCAGATCCTGCCTCTTGAACTTGGTCGACTTTTTCAAAACAGTCACTAAGGCCATTGATGAGGGTAAGGCAGTTCACACAGCCTACCTTGACCTAGCAAAAGCATTCGACACAATACCCCACTCAGGCATCATAGAAAAGCTCACCAGCTTAGATGTAAACCCATATGTCACAAGATGGGTTGCAAACTGGCTCAAGGACAGAACACACAGGGTTAGAGTTGCTGATGCCATGTCAGACTCTAAGCCGGTCACGAGCGGTGTCCCATGGGGCTCAGTCCTGGGCCCCCTCTTGTTCGGCATTTATTTTTCTGAAGTGCAGGCAAACATAGGGGGATTGTGGCTGACAAAATTTGCAGATGACTGCAAACTGGGCACCATAATTGACACTCCATCAGACACAGACATCCTCCAGAGAGGTCTCATAGAAATGGATAACTGGTGCCAGAGCCATGGCCTTACGCTAAATGCCAAAAAATGTATAGTCATACCCTTTGGGAAAAACAAGGTAACCCCTAATTACCACATAGGTGGTAATCCATTAAACACGGAAGAAGTTATCAGGGACCTGGGGACCCAAGTTGACAGTAACCTCTCTTTTGACACTCACATTGCCAAAGTGGTTAGGAAGACCTTCTACATTGCCCACCCGATCATGAAGGGATTCACATCCAGATCAGGAGAGGTCATTGTACCCCTGTACTCTTCACTTATCAGACCAATGATTGAGTACAACGCCCCATTTGGAATGTACCTTACCCGACACCTGCAGCAGTTGGAAAGACCCCAAAAGTTCCTCACCAAAAGGATAAAGGGGCTCAAACATATGTCATACGATGCCCGACTGAAGAAACTCCAGCTCTATTCAGTCACATACCGTCTGCTCAGAGGTGATCTGTGCCTGACATACAAGGCCATGTCCAACCCGGAATTAATGGACATGCTCCACCTCAAAAAATCCAAATCCACCAGAGCCACGAGAGCAAGAGACTTAAACCTCAATACGGATATAAATAGGACATGCTGGAGGGACAGATTCCCAGAGACTCCCTACACTATGGAACAGAATCCCAGTCCATGTGAGGCAGAGCCCCTCACTGACTCTGTTCAAGAGTAATCTTGACGAGTGGATGGGAGATCGTAGGTTTACCCCGGGAATCATCTCTGTGTCACTGCTGGACAGAGGCACAGCAAACTAATGGGTATAGTATTCTCATCCTAAGGGGTGGTGAAAGCCACACACACTCTGGCTAGGCTTATAAATGCCCTAGGGCAGATAGCCTAGTATGAACCTATGAACCTATGAACCTAAATTTAACACTTGATGGTTGATTGAATCAGTGGCTCCATTGCATAACAGGAATAAGACATTGCAGGGTGAATTGCAGCATCGGATATCTGTAGGACTTGCCTTGTGCCTCACAATGCATTTGAGGAATATTGTTGTTAACTTCTTCCCTCAAGGATTGGTGTAAAAAGCAAAACACAGTGGGGGACAGATATTCAAAATCTGGGCAATTTTTTAAACGTTACTTTACTTCCCTTGAAACATTAGTAGAACAAAAGTTTATTTGCATCAGCATGCATTTCCTGAAAACTGGAAATCTAGGATGCGCTACAAAATCAGGGAAAGTTGAGAACTATGATGAGAAGTGCCAGTACAGTATGATAAACACACAATACAATGCTTAGAGTGCATCCTATGATGCAACACACAGGTTATTCTATCATGTTTGTTAATTACTGTGGGAGAAGGTTGTGCATATGATGGGGTTTTTGTCATATTTACTAGTATATGTGAGGGCATATCCCACATAATCAAATAATTCAGCAGTCCAGAAACTTGAAAGCATTTTAATAGAAAAGCAGCTCACATTACTGCGAAACGTTATTTGATTATCCACAAGATGATTAGGAAAGATTGCATCTTTGTAGGCCCTCAGCTGGTATAACTGTTGATAAGAATTTACAATGGAAATTTATAAAACTAATTTTTTTTTTTACAGTAGCAGTAAAGCCAGTAACACTTAGGACATTTGACTTTACATATTCTAGAAAGGTTTCCCTACAGTTGTTGAGATGAAATTCCTCAAGCTTCATTTGCATGAAGGAAAACATCTCGAGAGTCAGAATGCCAACCGCTGTTTCCAACAGGAAGTCATTGTAGGTGCAATTTATAACTGTGCACTTGTGATGATTCACTTCTTTGGGGAGCTTTCTCCCCTCTTTGAGTTGGTGGTATATATAAGTATATACAGAGAGCCGCTTGCCCCTGACAAAAAATGCTTAAAGTTGATTTTTAGAGGAATTATTTTTTGGCATTTTGGAAGGTCGGGGTTGTGCCTTTCAAGCTTTCACTGCAGAACCATTTAATCTCCACTGCTATTTTTTTTTTCATTTTATTTTGATTGTACCATTGTTGGGACTAGTATGTCATGAAAAAATGATAGAAAATTAACAATCAACTGTCAGTGTTTCATTTGTAACAAAACCTAGGAGTTTCTGTAATGGCATACATGTGTGATGGGCAAGTACTGGTCATGCAATCTTTTACAGTTACTGTAACTTTCTTCCTTATAATTTTAAGTTGTCATTTTGCAAAGTGCAAAGCAGTATACCATGCTACCATGCTTTGATGTGTTTTGAAAGTGTACCCAATATGGTCTGTCATTACATTACATTGCACTCCTATTGCCCAGAAAAAAAATGGAACTATTTTCCCATTATGTAACAACCAGAGCAGTCATATGCCTGTGATTTGTCCTTACATTAAATTGCAATCTTATAGCTCAGAATAAATGGAATAATTTTGCCCTTATGCAATGACTAGAGCAATCACATGCCACATTTCCCTCTTTATTCAGTTAGTTGGTCCCTGCATTGAAAACCTGAAAGAACAGCATCTTTACCCTGTCCATCTTCTTTTCTGATCTAGGCAAGTGAGATTCATGCATTTCTGTCACCCTTCCATCAAGTTTCCAGCAATTTTTCCCATGACTATTAGTCAACTTCCATTCTTCTCCCAATGGCCTCCTCTCCTTTGTCATTCCAACTATTGTATTCCTGGTTTACTTTTTAGTCTTCTAATATGCCAAATGACCATGGGTGACTTATCCTGATCATCTTCTATCAGATAGACATTAGTCTTATCACCCAATATCTTTTTTTTAGTCTTTTACCTTCACATTTATTTCCTTCTCTGGCCATTTTCCATTGTTCTCTGCTGACCTCTGCTCCTCAAATTTTCCAATCTTCTTCTTTTTGAATAAGGAAAAGCCGCAGGACCTTGTGTTATGCAGTTATTTTTATCTACTATTGAAGTAGTTTATCCACTCTACTGATGAAATAGTGTGAAGTTACATACATAAGCTGTGAACCCTGCATTTAGTCTGTCATCATATCAGCAATGACATGCCAGTATGATTTATCTATGAAGTGTGTGCCATTGTGTATAGCACATAGATGTGTGGATTGCATAACTCTGTTTTCATTTATTCATCCTCCTTGGGATAATAGCCATGCCCCGTCACTGCACTATTGTCTATATTTTACACAAAGCAGCATTTATCTTCTACTCCGTGTCACCAGGAATACTTTATTAGTACTTTAAAAACAGAGATTTAAGTTCAATGTGGTCATCTCAATGTTTCAAAGGAATTCCATTTGGAAATAACAAGGAGGATCCTCAACAAAAACAGAAAGCTGCAACATTTAATTTTAGTTACTATAATTAACTTAGTTGTATGTGACATTTGTTGTTACAGATGAAGGGCAGTTGTGTGTGCCCTTCCATGATACTCCCAAGAATCCCAGCTATGACACCCCAATGATGCCCAGTGTAATGCAGAGCAGCTATACCTTGCCTGCATCTACCAATGGCTGACAGCTTTTTGAAGTGGGAACAAAAATCCTGCATATCATTTTATATTCCATAGTGGTGCATGTCTACCTTTTTGGCCATGACTCAGAGGTCTGTTTTTCATGCATAAAGGCTGCCAACTGGTACTTTGAGCAACAAGCTGGTATTTTCAAGCTTGTGCCATTGCACAGACTGCAGGCACACCCTAATAAGGGGTGCCAGTGATTGCCCCATCCTTATTTCTTTACCCACATGCATGGAAGGGAGCATTAACTAAATGTTACAGATTCCATTGCCATGACTGGAGAACTATATTAATTCCATGATGTGGTAATGAGGACATCTGATACTGTGGGACCTCCCTTTGATGGTTATTAAGCTATGCCACTATATAACTGATGAGACATGTTTGCTTGTGTGCACTGTACACATCATCAGTATATACTTATACATCCCTTTCTTTATTTTAAATTATCTGTGGAGTTAGTTTTTAGCTTCACTATGCTGAGAAGTACATCATCTCATTGGAGTATGTGTACAAGATGCAATGTTTAGTGTGGTATGCCTGCAGCCAGACCTCTGTAGATTCCTGACCCTATCCACACTGCACTCTCTGATCCCTGGCTTTTTGTATCACAAACTATACTGTGCTTCTCCTTATTGGGACTCCGCCATGTATACAACTGGGTACATTACCACTCAATGCGCCATGTATACAACTGGGTACATTACCACTCAATGCACCATGTACACAACTGGGTACATTACCACTCAATGTGTCATGTATACAACTGGATACATTACCACTCAATGTGCCATATATACAACTGTGTACATTACCACTCAATGCGCCACGTATACAACTGGGTACATTGCCACTCAATGCACAGGTTCCTTTATGAACAGTTTTGAGCATTGGAAAATTAAGTGGACTACGCGCCAACTCATTATGATTATGCATCAAGCTTCTGAAAATCACTCCCTTTCTTCTATGTTTGTTGTTTTTACTTTACTATGTTCCTGTTGTTTATACATAAGTACTATACTAGCTGCCTTTACAGGCCATTTTAACCTAAACAATTTCCCTCAAACTTTATACCCTGTATTTTTGAGGTAAACATCTTAACCATTATGCCAACGTCTCAACACCATTAATTTCCCACAGTGACTGTGCTATGAGGTTGCATAGCATTTAATGTTATGTCATTTCAGAATGTAGTATCAGTAAAGTAATCACATTATCAAGTAGTTTTTATACAATCTTCTTTATCAGTTTTCATACAGAGACATTTATTTCAGAGTGCAGCCGTATCATACATACTAGCAGAACTGACTAGAAGCTGAATTCAGACCAAGAGCATTCGCCTATGTTCACACTACAGTCCAGAACCCTACCTGCCTAGGTACTTGTTTTCTAAAAATTATCCGCTAAGTGGTTTTGAACCCTGCATCAGTTGTCCTTTTCTCTAAGTTCACTGCACTTACACTTGTGCCACAGATAAAGTAAAAATGAAACTGATTTGATGGTGTGGAAATAGAACCTACAGCCTTCAAAAATAACAGTGTGTCCACTAACTGTTGAGGTACTGAAACCATATTGTTAGCACATTACTCTGAATCTCCTCTACTGGGTCTGATTTCCTCAGGATTTTTAAAGTACAACTTCCATGAGCACTATATACTCACACCTTGTCTGGGAAAGTCACCCAGCTAGGGGATTCTGTTGATTTTAACAAGAGTCTTGCTTCAGGAAGATGCCCTTCCTCATATATTACATGCAGCCACTAATGTCTGCATTGTATTTCACATTAAAGCTAGTCTTCAACTGCTCATTTTCTGTTAATAAATTCTGGTGGATTAACTACACACTAAGGCCTACTGTGAAAGTACTAATACTCTTTTATCTGCCTCTTTTTCTGCTTTTACCAAACTCCAGTGCTCTGCTACCCCCTCATTTCAATTTCTCAAACTAATCCTGCTTACTTACTTTCCCAGTCACTATCTTGTGTTAACTTGTCTTGCATTTTGCCCTATCAAAATACTATCCTTCTTCTCACCCACTGTCTTCTCCTCTTTATTACTGTTCTCTAACTAGCCTTATACACTTTCGACCCTCTGTTCTACAAAGTGCCTCAACAAAACCCTCTCACTAACTGTATTTTTCTTCTTTCTCCCACAGTCCTCAAAGACAGACCTGTAAAGTTATTAGCTGGATTCATACCAGACGCATATAGCTGCTCTTCCTTCTTCTCTTTTCATTTTAGGTGATAAGTCCATTTTGTTCAGCTTTACTTACCGACTGGTGCTGGCCACAACCAAGACCCTGCATCCTGCAACTTCAGATTCTTTGCTGAAAAAATAATAGCAAATCAAAAAACATTTTTAAGACAGAAATCTACATTTTACTTGACAACATAATATAATTGTAGATACTCTGCTGCCTACACAGTTATCAGTAGCAAATTACAATGTCTAAATAATTATCCTCCACCCCTTCTGCTGAGTTTTAATCCTTTTCTTCACTGATTTGTTTCTTTTCTGTAGTGATACTTCCTTATAATTAATACTGGAAACAGAGTTTTTTTAATTTCTTTTTCCCTTGCTCTACTGCTATTTAGACCTCGACAACCCCTGTACACACACACACACACAGCTCTGAAACCTCGGTATTTTCTAATCTCTCACTTGCAAACATCACAACTTATATTAGGAACATTTACCAGTTTAATCTTGAAATTAAACAAAATTAGAACAAACATAGCGGCTTACTGACTGATTGTTTCTGTGGACTAAGTTGCCTCAAACAAGGTCCATCCTGCTCCATTCACCCTTGCTACGATCGGGCTCTCTCCGCTCTCCTACCCTAACCACAACTCCATTCCCACCCACCCCTTATCAGTTACATTTATAGTCAAAATAATGCTTCCCACTCACCAGCATCATTCAATTAGTTAATACCAACATAACACAAACCTTCCTATACCTAAAATGCAATAACTTCCACATAATTTTAAATGACACACTATAACCAATCACACATTTCCCATTCCTCTTGTGATACATATTTCATCTCCTTTTTACTTCTGTTTTTCCTTCCTTTATAATTAATACACATATACATATTTTATTTTTTCTCTGACCTTCATATATCTAAAACATGCTTCCCTCCACACAACACCTCATTTTCTCTACAGCTCTACTCACCTTACTTGGCTTACTTCTACAAGCCTCCAATACTACCTATATTCTACCATCAGTTCCTATAAAAACATCTACCCAGTCCCTACCTTTTGACATCCATATACATAGTTATTCTAACATAACACCCTACTTAATCAAATACAACACAATTCAACTTATTAAACTCTGTTACCTTCCAACACCCAACAAAAAAAGCTAACACCATACAAACACACCAAGTGCACCAATAAAGACACACTTCTTTACCACATCATTACCCAACTCCTTTAACTCTTACAGTGTGGTAATATTCACCCCAACCCTAGACTTACACAACCATTCTTCACCAAAAAGCTCTTTCTAGTAACACTTAACTTACAAAGTATATGTAACAAAATCACAGAATTTTATGCATGGCTAACATTCCATTCTCCAGATATAGTAGCAGTCACTGAGACTTGGCTCAAACCACATATTAAAGACTTTGAAATTGTCCCTCTAGGATACAACATACTGAGAAATGATAGGACCAATAAAAAAGGAGGAGGGGGTAGCATTATTTATTGCTCCAGCTTATCAATTACCTCCTTCTCTAAACCTGTCCCAACTGTTGGTAATGCTGAAATATTCCCAGCATCCATACACATAAATGACTCTAAACAAATTTGCATTAAAGTAGTCTATATACCTCCTAGCTAAAATATCCCAACTTTTGAAGACTTTCTTTCCTGGAGTTCAAATAACATCTACAAAGAAACTATTATGATGGGTGACACAAACATTAACTGGCAAAACATGACCACTGTTCCTTCAATAGAAAATATTTACCTCCATGGCTTCACACAGCTTATCACCTGCCCTACTAGAGTAGACAGCAAAAATCAACTAGGTGCAACTCTTGACTGGATCCTAGTAAATGATCGACTTAAATATTCCATCTCTGATATTCTAATAAATACCCCAAGTGACCACTCACCAGCTTATGCCTACAGAGTTCCCCCATTTATGCCTAAAAGTCACGATTATAAAACCTCTAAAAATTTAACCAGATTAACCCAACAGCTCTTCAGCAATATCCTAAAAGCCATAAACTAGTCCCCACTAAAAATACTCCCCCAAGATTATGCCATAAGCCACTTCAACAAAACTTTCCTGGATACTCTCAATAGCTTAGCTTCCCTACAGACTAAAAGGACTAAAACAAACCATGCACCCTTGCTTAGAAAATCCACTAAACAAATATTACTAGCTAGAGACCAAGCCTGGAAAGAATAGCAAAGAGCCAAAAATGAAACAATCACCTAAAATTCAAGCAAATCCAAAACCTAGCAAAAAAAACTAGTTTTTGCTGATTAAAAAAAACTATTTTGCACAACAACTAAACTACCAAACAAACAACCCTA
The DNA here is from genome assembly GCF_019279795.1 of Protopterus annectens. Lineage (NCBI taxonomy): Eukaryota > Metazoa > Chordata > Ceratodontiformes > Protopteridae > Protopterus > Protopterus annectens. Next base: position 597,102,285 of record NC_056730.1, on the reverse strand, counting down.
GAAAATTCTGGACATCTGTATCAAAATTTCTTTCTCCAGGGACATCTCAAAACCCTTCACCAACCTCAAATAAAGAAGCATTTGAAACAGCTGATATGTTTAACTCCCAATTTATAGATAGTATTCTAAAACCTACAAACCTCTCCTCACCCAACAATAATTCTAACCATATAGAAAATTTACCTAACACAGACTCCGTAGATAACCATCCTATCTCAAACTCCTCCCTGACAAAAACCAATTTTTCTTTGCAAGCTGTATCTACCTGTCTAGTACATAAACTGCTCTCTAAACTAAAGCCATGTTTCTTGTCCACAGACAATCTTCCATCAGAATATCTAAAACTCGCCTCCGATGCAATAGCCTATCCTGTTCGTATTCTGATAAATAGGTCTATCACTGAATCCGATGTCCCCAGACTCTGGAAAAAATCAATCATCTTTCTCTTACAAAAAGGAGGAAAAACAACAGGAATTATCAAACTATCTACCTATCTCTATCCTCTTCTGCTTATCTAAGCTATTAGAAAAATGTATACACACCCAACTAATAAAATTACTGTTAGACATACACCTACCCAACATGGTTTTCAGCATGCACATAGTACGGCTAGAGCACTACTATTCTTCACAGAAAATGTTTACAAAGCCTTGGACCAAAGCCAATTAAAATCTGTAATATTAATAGACCTATCAAAGGCCTTTGATACAGTGTGTCATTCTAAACTATTATTACAACTTTCCACACTAGGCTGCTCCCATAGTACTCAAAAATGTTTTTTCAACTATTTAACCAAGAAGCAACAATGTGTCAAATGACAAAGTAGCATATCTAAATACCAAGGAAATAGTACAGGAGTCACCCAAGGATCCATTCGTGGACCCCTGCTTTTCAATAATATTTATTAATAAATCAAAAATGTTTTTCTCAACTATTTAACCGAGAGGCAACAATGTGTCAAATGACAAAGTAGCATATCTAAATACCAAGTAAATAGTACAGAAGTCCCCCCAAGGATCCATTCTTAGACCCCTGCTTTTCAATAATATTTATTAATAAACTGCATACTGCCTCCCCACAAAGCATAGTCATCCAATACGCTAATGATGCCACTATTATCTCCACTTCCAACAACCCGATTCATCTCTTAACTATTACACAAAATGCCTTTACCTCTATCGAAACCTGGTTAAATGATGCACAACTACTACTTAATCCAAATAAAACTAAGCTTCTATTGTTCTCTCCAAAATCCATTCACACATGATTTGACATTATATTTACAAAACAAAATTCAAATTGAAATGGTAACCCAGGCAAAATATCTAGGCATCACTATAGATAATAAGCTCACCTTTAAACAACATATATCTGACATAATAAAAAAAAACACATATATCTGATATAATAAAAAAAAAACATATCAAACTAGGCAAACTTTGCAGACATAAACATTACATGGATACTTCCACCAAAATAACCCTTGCCAACACCATCCTACTACCTACCATCCTATAGGGGGCCTCCATTCTTATTAATTTTCATACAACTCTAAAGAACACACTACAATCATGCTATCAAAGAATTACCAAATTTGCAATGGTTGCACTTTATCAAACCCATCATTGTGATGTCCTAAAAAATATAAACTGGCTAGAATTTCCTCACTACCTGAATCTAACGCAGTTATCTCTAGCTCATAAAATATTCCATAATCCAGATAGCTGCCCAGTACTGAAATCTATCTTGTTCCATTACATCCCACAATGAACCCTTTGTTCCACTAACAGACTACTCGTACAAGTGTACAAACTAACCAAAAGAACTGGCAAAGCATCTACTCCCATGCCATTGCTAAATTATGGAATGCCCTACCACCAAAAAAAAATCCCTTAAGACCTTCAAATTAACTTTAAAAGACAACTGTCTAAACACTCACATCTGCCCATGCTGCTAAGAATAAACAAACCAATTTCAGTAATCACCCAGACCCATTTTTCCCTCTTATCCCATGCCCTCTTACATCAATCTTATATCCTAATTAATAGTATCTACAGTAATGTTCTTTATCTATCTTATATATTTTAAGCTTACCTTAGCCACAAACAGTACTTCCACCCTGCAGTATATCTTCATTTCTTTTCACACTAAACGTTTCATCTCACTCTATCTTGATCATTAACTTCCTCATTTATACCTAGTTATAAATTTCTCATCCATATCTGGCCATAATACTGCTTAATTAACCTTCACCATTCCCATACTTCAATCTTTCCTCAATACAGCCTAAAGCAACTTTTCTATGCTATCACCCCATTCATTTCTTTTAACCTTCTTCTATCCCTAAAGTTCCTTTACTACAAATCCTTGAATTTCCTCATACTACTCTTTCAACCCTATTACTGAAAAGTCAAAATATTCTATTTACAAAATGTACTTGACAGCTTAATAATCAAGCTATCTCTCTAAACTGTTTTTTAAACTAATCACCTTTTCTACTTTATTAAAAATGTTAAACAACACTATTTTTCTTGATTGTACAAATGTTTTTGATTGTATATTTTTATTTTTGCCAATACTGTACTTTAATCTATGTTTAAAAATGTATGTATGCATTGTTTCAACTTCTACAGCTCAAATTTTGTACTGTGGAGCTTTTCTCCTCGGGCTTTGGCTGAAAATGTATTTCTGACCCAGTACGACTTTCCCTTTCACCAAATGTCAATAAATAAATAATAAAATATACATATCTGTGGAGTAATTTTCAGCAATCTCAGTTGTTTCCATGTTCCTTAGTCCTTTCCAGTGAGTACATCAGGAGCTGCCATTTATTTCTCTAAGATTACATGTGACAAAGAACTACTGGGATCTTCCATTTTATTTCTTTCTCTTCTCCACTCTATGAATCTGTTCTTTTAAACTCTCTTTGACACCCCTACTATAAGGCCCTTACCAAAGGGTGTCCAATCCTGTGTAATGTTACAATATCCAAATGGTAGTTTTGACCAAGCGCCAGGCTATTAGGAGTGGGCTGTACAGTGTCACCAAATACATATGCCACTACTCTAAGAGCTTAAATATGTCTTACAAATATCAGCCACAAAGTTAGGTTTAAATATATTTAATAATAAATAATAAAAATCAAGACAATACTCAGTAACTCAACACAGTGAATTCAGAGTTCAAAATTACAGGAAATATTTTAAAACAACATTGCAGGACAGTCTCAAATAAATACAGAAAATATCTAAACTAATCTTTACTATATTTCTATCTATATCTAAAAGAGATACTATACTCTAAATCTTTTATTTACAGAGCAAGTGCAGATGGTGATGATGAGTGGATGTTTTTGCTAGGTCCAAGACAAAATATAAAATGCACAGTAACTCTTTGTGAGAGTTCTTAAATCAATATCACATTTTACTGCTGGGTTAGCCTGGATGACATCACTTTTTGTCACTTGACTTCAGTTCCCAGGCTAAAACAGAAACTAATAGAATTTAACATCTCTCTGTTAAAAATACATACCTCTCAGATGTTTGCCAGATCTTGGAAGTCGTAAAATAATAAAACACTTTACATTTTAAACCTAGTAATTACTTTTCCTCCAGGACAATACAAAACTTTTAGCTCTACACATTGTGTCTGCTTCTGCATTGAAACTGGGAGATAACATCTCTTTTTTATGGCCCAGTTATAAAGTAACATAACCTCAACTATTCTTAAGGTTTGCAAGTTGATCTTCTATGTTCCAGCAGGGTATGCTGTGGTTACATTCTTGAAGCTCAGTACATAACATACAGTTTTGTATAAATCATATTAATATTCACAAATGACATAGAATTATTTACAACATTCCAGATAGCTTGGCTGTCAGCATGACAATCTCAATACATTTAGAAGCCTGTAGTGATTATAGGCTCAATCCAGGAATATGAAAACTACATATTCCTCTTGAACACATTCCATTACTCCTGTAAAGAAGATGTTACACCACCTTATTATATTTTTCCTACTGGCCATTTTTTGTTTTTGTTTGTCTCAGCTGTCACACTACTTCATCTGTCCACTTGTCCTGGAGTATTATAAGTTCTGCCTGGAGCCTCTTTTTTAAAGATATCAGAATGTTTTTACTTGCTGGCACAGCTATGCCTGAAAGTGCATGGTTTTCTAAATGACATCTTTGATGTTATTATTATGTCAGATTTCTGTGGGATATTATATTCTCCTTTCAGTCTCTGCAGTTACAGTGTGCATTTTAGCCTCATGTTGAAATTAAAAAAACTTATCTGTGAAATTGTAAAAAAAAATCTCTGCAATATTGTAAAACATTTTTATCTCTTGAGTCTCACTGGACTGTAAGCTGTGCCCTCTTCAAAAAACAGAAGATCTGATGTTGTCATATTCATTTGTTACTCAATGAATGGGTCTCACATCTGACCTCAGATCTGACTCAGACGTTTTCTTTAGATTCTTGGATCTGACTCTCGAGCTCCTCCCTTTACTCATAATGCTCCTTACTACTAAATTACCTCAGATCTTGTTTACCACACTAACAATTCGGTTGTGATTGTGTTCTCTTGAGCTCTGGATTATACTTATTAAGGTTTTGTGAGTAGAAAGATAGAATTTGTCTCCTTTTAATATTACTATATTACATTTGTAGAACCATTCCTCTCTCTACTCCTTTCTGTAGTTCTCTAACCTTTTTATTCTAACTTTTGTAGGTAATTCTGTTAATATAGTTGATAGTGGTCTTTGCTTATTTTCCTTCTAAGGTAGTTTTTTGTTGCCATTGTTGGTGCAACCATCTTTCTAAATTTCCAAAAAAACATTTATATAGGTATTAGTATTTTGTTGTTTGTTGTCTTGTTGTTTAGTGTTGGTATGTTTGATAAGGCACTACCAGGTTTAAAATGTACACTTCCTGTGGGCATAAGATACCTAATTCTGATGCCCACAGGGAGTCCATTTATTATTCAGGCCCTTCACATTTAGAATAGCCTTGTGAAACATGTGCTGTATTTAATGTAAGGGCCATCAGTGATAGATGTAGTAAGTTGATCCTTAAAGGCCTTTTGCCAGCTTCTTATTCTTCTACAGCTGCTACTTCAGAGACTCAAACCCCATCCAAAAGAGTAGAAATCTTCAGAGCCTAGAAAACATAGGAAATGCTGTCCTGCACAGTCTTCAGGATCCATTCCTAGTTTTGGAGCTACATGCTAAAGTTAAAAAAGTGTTAGATCTGACACCCTCAGATCCAACAGCCATAGTGTCTAAATCTCCTTGGATCTAGAGTCCCCGATTCTCTCTATATCCAATGTCTCCTAGGCTCAGATTTCCCTTTTTACAGGAGACTGCTAGGAACTTGTCCCGCCCTCCCTCCATCTCACTAGGTTCTCCTAAAGTCGTCATGACGCAGATGTGGATAAGGATGATGAGAAAGTTCCTTAGAGCACAGATCCAGATGGGAGTTTACTGTCTTCAACTCCCATTGGATCCGTGAGCCTAAAACCATCTTTGTACCTTGTACCTGATTGTGACTCCTTGTCTGATCCAAAATGTAGCTTTGGAGCCATCAGATCTGAGACTGCAGAGTCGAGTGACAGATCAACTTTCTTCTTTGTATCCAGTGGTTTCCCTGACCTATTCAGTGCTGATCCCACTGAACAGGATGAGTCTCAGAGCCGAAGTGTTGGCATCAGATCCAGGGGGGGGGGGTTGACTTTGATTCAGTTCTCAGAGCTGCTTCTTCCCCTTTGACCCTCAGCACTGGGCAGCTTAACTCTGACTTCCTTCTCTGTGAGGAGATCCAGGAGGGGTGGAGAATCTGCTGAGCCAAGAGCTTCAGCTTTGGTGAGGTTAGTTTCTACTTCTGCTGGTCTATCTGCCTTCGAGGTAGTGGAGAAGGCTTTTTTCCATCCAATGGCTTCTTCAACTCTCACATCCTCGGATCTTGTCCCTGTTTTTCCACTGGATTTGAGCTCTAAGCAGCATCACTCTACTCCACAGGGACAGCCACTCTGTAAGAGCTTCCAGGCAGTTTCTACTCAGGAACTTCCTATTTCTTCTGAAACCTCTCCAGCACATCCCACTGAAAAGATTCCTCAGAAGAGATTGTTTAAGAGGAGGCACTTAGATTCCCCTCAGGAATCTTTGACCAAAGATACAGATTTTGATGAGGGGAAAGGGTCCCCAAAATCACTACCAAAGTATGTCTAGTTTGGAGACATTTTGGAAATTCTGCACCAAAAAGGTGATTGGCTCTCCCAAAGCCCTTCCCAAGAGGAGTTGGTGTTCCTAGAAGCCTTCAGATCTGGCCCATCTATGTCTTAGGTTACCCACCCAATAGACCTTGTCTCCTGCTGGTCTTGGAAGGAAACAGACACAGTAGAGCCTATCCCCCATCGACCAGACAAGATCCTGGGAGCCACTGAATACAGACAGTTTTGGAGTAAGAGAATTCCTGTAGATGCTGTGATTGTTGTGGCAGCCACCAAAAAGGAACTATCTGAACAGAGTTCTACTGTCTATCCTTTTAATAAAGAGTCTTAGGCCATTGTACAGATATGGAAAGCATGTTTATGCTTCAGCAGCCTTTGCCTTGTAGTCACTTAACTACCTGGTAAACTTTACTAGATTACAGAGGAATTTGATAAAGGAACTCCCAAAGTCTACCCCGGGGTCCATGTCAGCAGAGGAAGTAAAAATGTATTCCTCCTAACTGGCCACCCTACAATCTGTATTGAATGTGTGCATGAGGTTAATTTCTTACGCAGCTGAAGATTCCTCATGGACTGCTGGTTCAGGCGTAGCCATTAGGAGACATGCCTGGAGGAGATTGTGTGATTTTTGTGGAGCCCTTTAAATCCTTATTCATCAGTGCTCCCTTTGATGGAGCTTCTGTGTTTCAGCCCACAGTTAAAGATACACTTTCCACAGTTAGCAAGAGGGAGAGACCTTGTCTGCTGTTGGAATCCATTTCTCTACCCCACAGATACCTTTTTCCAGAAATCAACATGGTGGTAAGAAAATGTGGTTTCAGAATTCTCAAGGATCTTTTCAAGACTCATGTGGGGATTTTTCTCCCAGAGGCAGAAAGGGAAATAACAATGAAGGACGCCAGCCTCGTGACAGAGGTGGTCCATAGAACTAAGGGTCCTAAGACGCTATCTCAGAAAGGCCTTTGCAACACTCCTGGGAAGTTACATGACTGTTCTTCTCTGGAGGCAGTCAGGAGGCACTTATTCTTGCACCTAAATGCCTGGACAGCCATCACAAAAGACTCTTGAGTGCAAAGGATTATATCCAGAGGATATTACATTCCCTTTTCACAAAGTCCTTCACAAAACAGACATCTCCCTGATGTTCCACCCAACCAGAGGGATGTGGCAGCTCTAGAAAGTCAAAAGCTGTTAGAAAAAAGAGTCATCCAAAGTTGCCACCAGACCAATCAGGATTCAGAATTTATTCAAGGTTCTTTTTAGTGCCAAAGAAAACAGGGGACCTGAGACCTGTCCTGGATCTCAGTCATCTGAATCAATTCATGAAGAACACCAAGTTCCAGATGGGCATGGTTCAGTCCATTCTGCATCTTCAACAGAAGGGCAACTGGATGTGTTTTGTAGATCTTCAAGATGCGTACACAAGTGTTCTCGAAGATATCTATGCTTTCTGCTGGGAGACAGACATTACCAGTTCAGATGCTGCTCTTTGGTCTCACCACACCCCTCAAGGTGTTCCCCAAATGCATGGCAGTGGTGACAGGTCATCTCAGACTGCATGGATTCAGAGGGTTTCCTTATTTAGATGACTGGCTTCTTTCCATACAAACCAGCCATTTCCTAGAGAAGGCCAGGGATTACTTACTCCAGTTGTGTCCATTCCTAGGAATTACAATCAATCTTTCCAAGTTCCATCTTCAACCAGTTGATGTCTCGGAGTTTATAGGAGCTTGTCTGAACACTATTAGTCAGTTTGTATTTTTACATTTTTACCCCAAAGTACAGTTTATACCCTAAGATTGCATGTCAGACAGATTCTAGAGCCTCTCTCTTCTCCAGTAAGATTGATTCTTCAAGTCTTAGGTTTGACAAAGCACAGATCATATCCTAAGATTGAATATCAGACAGATTCTAGAGCATCCCTCTTCTCCGGTAAGATTGGTTCTTCAAGTCTTAGGTTCGATGGCGGCAGCAATCACCCTGCTACCCACAGCTCACCTTCACATGAGAGTTCTCCAATGGGCCCTGGCAGTATAATGGTCTATGCTTTGGCATCCTTTGAAACATCCCATAAAATTTCACTAGCCCGCAAAGACTACTTTGGTGGGATGCAGTCCAAAAAAGTTCATCAAGAATGTACCTTTACCCTTCCTTTCCTGAAAGCCACATTGACCATGGATGCCTCCCAAATGGGGTGGGAGAGCATTTCTTGGGAAAGACTTTTCAAGGCACGTTGTCCCCAGAACAGACCAATTTGCATATCAATGTTTTAGAGATGAGAGCAGTCCTATTAATGTCACAGGCCTTTCAGAACTCTCTTCTTCTAGGAACAATTGCTATTCAGACAGACACTATGTCAGTGGTTTGGTATATTAAAAAATAGAGAAGAACCAGATCTTACTCCCTTTGCCGAGAAGTAATGAGAGTCTGGCAGTGGGCACTTTCTTGTATCAACTGCTTTCTTGTAGCAAATCACATACTGAGAAAATGCAATGTTTTAGCACACAAGTTTAGCAGGACCATCCTGATGTCGCATAAGTGGTTTGTCAATCATGCAGTGACAGAAATTATTTTTCATCAATAGGGTCAGCTTTGCTGATAACTTTTTGCCTCTACATTCAACAACAAGTGCAGCAGATTATTTGCCCTAATTTCTCCTCAGGAGAAGTCACCAAGATATGCTGTAGTCCATACTTGGCCCTCCAGTCTCATATACGCTTATCATCCCCTCCTCCAAATACCCAGATTTCTCCAGAAAGCACAATGCTTGAAAACCAAGGTAATCTTTATTGCCCCTTTCTGGCCTCGGCAGGTATGTTTCCCATTCCTATGATCTTATCTCCTATGTCCAACTTGAACTCTGGACCCCAATCTAGATCTGCTATCACATCCATTGGGAATGATTCATCAGGGCATTCAAGGCCTCAAATTGACCACATGGCTTCTCCAATTCCATTGATGGCTAGACAGTCCAGGCTTTCCTCTCCGGTTCACCAAATGTTTTTTTCATCCCCGAAACCTTCTTTGAGAAAAATTTTATAAAAGTACATGAAAGAGATTTTCCTGTTGGGTAGAACAGAGAAAGTTAGGTCCTTTTACTGCTGCAATTCCAGCTGTGTTAGAATTTCTTACTTCAGTCTTTCAAGGTGGTGTCAGTTTTCCACCATAAAAGTTCAGCTCACAACCATCTGTAATTATCACATAAGACATAATAGTTTCCCGCTAGCCTTGTCTAAAATATGCAAAGCATTCCTAAAGCGTACCCTGCTGCTTTGATCTCCATTTAAGGATCCTACTCCACCTTGGGATCTTAATGTTTATTACAAACTGTAATTAACCACACTTTTGAGCCTTCTGAAGAGTCAAGTAGAAAATTCCTTTCTTGGAAAGCAATTTTTCTTGTAACTATTACATCTGCGAGGTGAGTTTCTGAACTCCAAGCTCTGTCTTCAAAACCACCTTATTTAATTTTTCACAGAGACAGAGTGACATTATATATGAACCCTTACTTTTTGCCAAAAGTTGTATCTGAGTCGAACATAAATCAAGCAATCAATTTGCCAGTTTTCTTTGCAAAATTGGCAATAAGGGAGAATACATGCTCCATCTTTTAGATGTACACAGATAACTTTGTTTTTATCTCCATAGAACAAAAGACTTTAGAAAAACTGATCAACTGTCAGTTTCCTTTGCCAAAAACAAATGAGAAAACCAGTATCCAAAGTTAACTTAGCTAAATGGATAACAGATTGTATTTCCAGAGGATTGTCCTTACCTAGACCTTCACTCATTCAACAAGATCCATGGCTACATCATCTGCTTTTCAAGCCAGGGCTTCCATTAATGATATTTGTGCTGCATCCACTTGGTACAATTCTCATACCTTTATTTCTCATTACAAGTTAAATATCATCTCCAGGAACAGGGCTGCTTTTGGTTATGCCATTCTCTGGAATATCCTTCCATGAGGGCCACCCAAGATTATTGTAGCTGGGAACTCTGTCCCATTCATTGAGGAACAAATGAAAATGACAACATCAGATGCTAAAGTTATGTACTCACCATAACTATGCATCTGTGTTGTCCACTTTCATTTTCTTCAACCTCACACCCTGCTTCCCTTTATCCTTATTCTTTGGGAATGATCTGACGAGGTGCATTGGAACCACTCTTTGCAGTCTGAGCCCTATTCTTTACCTATTCTGTTTCATCTTATTATTTTGGTTACTTATGCTGCAGCAGCAAACTTGATCTGAGGTAATTTAGCAGTAAGGGGCATTATGAGTAAAAGGAGGCGCTTGAGCGTCAGATCCAATAATCTAAAGAAAATGTTTGAGTCTGGTCTGAGGTCAGATCTGAGACCCATTCTTTGAGGAAGAATGAAAACAGACAACACAGTTGCATAGTTATGGTGAGTACATAAATTTAATTTTTAAGCTTTTCAGATTTTTTGCCTGTTTTTTATTTCTCCCCACTGTTTCATTCTTTCAGCACTCTACCCAGTGTCCCACATCCACCACTGAGTCTACAAGCTACTGACTATCTCCTAAACTTCCTTTGCTGTGATAGGGATGGGACTGGAACAAAAGTTAAGGGCATCCTGGAGTCTGACCACATATATCCACTGGAGGGGGGTGTCTTTAAATCCTACCTTTTTACTCCCACCTTGTTCACGGTCCCAGTCATCTGCATGAGAAGTAGAAGTGCAGTGGGGGATGTGCAGCATTTCAGCTGCCTGCACAGCATCCCAGGCTACGTAGTGTGTGTGTGTGTGTGTGTGTGTGTGTGTGTGTGTGTGTGTGTGTGTGTGTGTGTGTGTGTGTGTGTGTGTGTGTGTGTGTGTGCGTGTGTGTGCGTGTGTGTGCGTGTGCGCGCATGTGTGTGTGTGTGTGTGTGTGTGTGTGTGTGTGTGTGTGTGTGTGTGTGTGTGTGTGTGTGCACTCACGCATGAGTGTCTGTGTACATGTATGCATTTATATATATATATATATATATATATATATATATATATTTATATAAGTATGCAAATTAAGATTAGCTTTATGATGGATGCATCACAGCTGTAGCCCGTGGCTGCAAAATGAAAAAAGAAAACCATTTTTGAAAAAGGCATTCACATAGTTTTGCTTGGTGCTAAACAGTTAATGCTTGATCACCTTTTATTTATTTTTTTCTTTTCCTTTCTTTCTTTCTTTAACCATAACATTAGACATATCATCACAAGATTCATGGACATTTTTCCAAGGTGCAACAATGCCTTGCATGTTTTGTCTTAATGTGTGTTTCCAGAGGATGGAGCTGCAACTCAGAAAAGAGGCAAACATGTCCCCTTATAGCCTCAGAATAAGGCATAAGGTACACATGGTTTGGTGCACCTTGTTGCACACAGTAGCGTAATGGAATACTAAGGAGTATTGCACTGCATACACTAGTGATTCTGCTCTTGAGTTCTATATGTGATGGAATGCATAGCACTTAGAACAGTTGTGTGCCATATTTTTCTGACACGCATCATGGTGTCTGGCTCCAAATAACTTATTTCAAATGTATTTTGTAAGTCACAGAATGTTATGCATTTTATTTAATTCTATTAGCATCAAACAAGCAGTATTAATTTATTTATTGTTGATCAGGTTAGTCCCACTAGGCCAATGGCCTCTTTTAAGAGGAGACCTGAGGTGGTAGTCAAATTGTCTAGGGGAGATTTGTTCAGGGCACCAAGAAACTTCCCCCACACTTTCCAATAAGTGCTATGGGATCTTTTTACATGTAACTGAGCTATCATCAACTCAGACAGATGGGGTATTGGTTTAGTGTCTCATCTGAAATGCATGCTTTAAAAGGCTGAAGTAAAGATAATAGAGAAATGTGAAATTAAATGCTGACAGAAAGAGAAAATGTACAGCCCCATTGTAATTTTAGACCCATAACTGCGAGTCCTGGAACTGCATAATAAAAAGCAGCCAATCTAATAGAACACAATTATTCTTGAAACTCGCTGTACTCCTTTTAAATCAATTTTTGTGTGGGGGTGTGTGGGGGGGTATAAAATCTGGTTGCACACCCTACTCCCTACAACTTATGTATAATAACGCTGAGATTTGTGTACCTCAGAGTAAAGGGAGCACGCTGGACTTGGCACCTACAAAGTCCTGTTTCATGCAGTCTTGCTGTTTTAAGGATCAAAGTCACATTCCTCAGAATTTTAGAGTGTTACTGAAATGTAAGTCAACACTGTCTAGCCAACAAAGAACTACTTAACTGAAACAGTATTTACAATATTTGTTTGGCTAGATAGTGAATGTAGTGAGAGAGTGCTGGAAGCAGAACTTGCTGGCTTTTTCGATTAGATGTGCTAACAGTTTTGTTCAAAATTTGTGGATGTTTGGAGAGTCCCGTATGATTGAAGGTAGGATACCCAGATCTATGACCTTAAGACTGATAAAACATAATCTCACATGGCAAAGGAATTACCTTCTCTGCACAAGACAGATGGCATTGTTGGAATGGGATCAGAGTTTCTATGTGGAAAGCTTGAGGGACAGTTAAGGAGATATCAAAATTGAAATCTGGATAAGAGATGGAGCTGAGCCTCCAGTCACTTCCTCAGTCCCTCCCAACAATTCTGCTCTCTATAATTTGGGTTGCAGACATTAAAGCTAAAGACTTCTTTAAAATATAAACATATATATCCTTTTTTTTTCAACACGTTAAGTGAATATTATCATTTTTTTAAACACATTCCTGATATGGGGCCTTTGTTACTGACTATTTTGCCTGTGCCCCTGATTAAGAGAAAAGAAGTTAAAACCCATAAACTAATATCATGCATGTGATATATTTTTGGTGCATAATATTTACTCACATTTTAAAACTGCTTTTCTTTACTACACCTGATAAATAAATGTAAAGAGTGAAAAGTGATTCTGTAAAGTGACTGCCGAATCACATCTTATGATTTGAAAATGTGTTTAATTGTGATATTGAAAAAAGTCTGCTGCTGCTTTGGTATAGACATGCAATAAAAGTAATAAAATGCATTGGATTTAGCATCTCTAAACGAGAAAGTTTACTTAGAAATGTTTAAATATATTTTATATAGTCTTCAAAATAAACTTTAATGGCATCTCATTTTTGGATCAGCAGTGAGAATCTATTGACATATGAATGAAAAACAAGAACACATTTTAAGAAGCATTACACAATTATGTTCCCTCTCAGTCATTGTGATCCAAGGACCAAAATCTTTTCTCTTTTAATAAACATATCAAATCTGCAGGGCATAGTCTGTAATTGTACCATGATGTTAAGGCCCAGATCTCCTTATCTGTATCCATCAGGTCAGTGCCCTCCATTCAGTGCTTTAAAACCTTTAAAGATTTCCAAACCAAAATCTGACTCTGTTCTAGAACAACCCCAGGATAGACTATATGCCTAAATATGAGCAAGTACCTCTTTATCTTTCACCTCCTTACCCCTCTTCTTAATTTTTATTTCAGTTTTACTCCCATAACTAAATATGCCGTAGGCCTGTTTTTTCCCCCACTTCATATTGCAAGTACTGTTTGTATTATACTAACTTAGCTTTAATTTCTCTAAACTGGCTAAAATGTCTCTAAATATTAAATCATTGTCATATAAGCTGCTTCTATTATTAACTTTCTAATTTGGTATAATTGTTTAAACTGCAGATTTTTTTTTTTTTTTTTTATTATATTATTTTTAAAGATTGTAATTTTTTTTTCCCATTTAATTTTATTTATTTATTTATTTATTTATTTATTGACATTTGATTACTGGAAAGGTCTGTCTGGGTAGGAGCCCATTTTTAATGGGGGCCTGGGGAGAAAAGCTCCAGAGTATTGCAAAACATTTTAAGTACAATAATTTTACAATTGTCAAAAATAATACAAAAACATCTATGACTTAAATAATATATCAAAATTAGATATAATATGAAAACATTGGTTAAGAATAGATACAAGTCGATATTTAGAGAAGTTTTAGCCAGTTTACAGAGAAATTAAAGGTATATTAGTTTAATACAAACAGGAATCGCAACACATTGTGAGAGGAAAGCTAGGCTTATGGTAGCTGCTGCTTGCTCATGATATTAACATCTTTAGTATCCAATGATCTGATACCATGCAGCATTACTCTGAAGGAAACTGATCTGGCAATGGAGGAATACAATGTTACAGTACAGATGGTAAGGAACACAGAGTGTGGTAATTGTACAATGTTACAGTACAGATCGTAAAGAACACAGAGTGTGATCATTGTACAATGTTACCGTACAGATCGTAAGGAACACAGAGTGTGATCATTGTACAATGTTACAGTACAGATCTTAAGGAAGACAGAGTGTGATCATTGTACAAAGATACAGTACAGATCATAAGGAACACAGTGTGATCATTGTACAATGTTACAGTACAGATCGTAAGGAACACAGAGTGTGGTCATTGTACAATGTTACAGTACAGATCATAAGGAACACAGAGTGTGATCATTGTACAATGTTATCGTACAGATCGTAAGGAACACAGAGTGTGATCATTGTACAATGTTACAGTACAGATCATAAGGAACACAGAGTGTGATCATTGTACAATGTTACAGTACAGATCGTAAGGAACACAGAGTGTGCTCATTGTACAATGTTACAGTTCAGATCATAAGGAACACAGAATGTGATCACTGTACAATGTTACAGTACAGATCGTAAGGAATACAGAGTGTGATTATTGTACAATGTTACAGTACAGATTGTAAGGAGCACAGAGTGTGATCATTGTACAGTGTTACAGTACAGATCATAAGGAACACAGAGTGTGATCATTGTACAATGTTACAGTACAGATCGTAAGGAACACAGAGTGTGATCATTGTACAATGTTACAGTACAGATCATAAGGAACACAGAGTGTGATCATTGTACAATGTTACAGTACAGATCATAAGGAACACAGAATGTGATCATTGTACAATGTTACAGTACAGATCAAAGGAACACGGAGTGTGATCATTGTACAATGTTACAGTACAGATCGTAAGGAACACAGAGTGTGATCATTGTACAATGTTACAGTACAGATCGTAAGGAACATGGAATGTGATCATTGTGCAATTTTACAGTACAGATCGTAAGGAACACAGAGTGTGATCACTGGCATACATTACTAAGGCACTAGTAATTTGAAGGTTTGACAGAGACATACCCCTAAAACAAGAATTTTCTGCATGTAAATCAGTTGATCTCCATAGTTAACAAAGATAAACATTTACTCTTTCAGTCCAAAAACATATTGTGACATACAGGTATTCAGCTACATCCCAGGTAAGTAATGGTAAAAGTTGTGAGAAAAGGATGCTGGCTCAAAAATCTTCCAGATGCCATAGTATCTTTGGAATATATATATATATATATATATATATATATATATATATATATATATATATATAGAGAGAGAGAGAGCGAGAGAAAGAGAGAGAGTTGCTGACTGGGAGCCATATTACACAGTGCTACTGAGCATTGTCTATATCATAACTGATAGCCTCCGACATGCCTGCATATTCACCATACATGTGGCCCTTTTAAAGCAGCTCAGCTGAAGACATAGCCATTTCCTGACACTTGTCAGTGTGTCCCTCTCCACACACACACATACACACACACACACACACACACACACACATGGGAACATCTGTCCTTGAGTGTTATAATGCATCATACCGGTAGCTGAATGTGCTTAGGAGTCAGTGTACTCTGCCTATGTCTATATCCATTTTGTACAGTACTGAACACCCATACAGTGCATTCAGCGACTGTGCCTTGGTTACAGTCAGTGTGTGTGGATGTCAGTGTGTTCACTTAATGATCCAATGGGGCTAGTGATTTAAGCAGCAATGTGGTTCCCATGGTAACAGGATTACTGTAATCTATATTAAGATTTTATCTGAATGAGAACATATTGTGAAGCAGCTCTACTAAAGTAACCTTCCCTTCACACATTTTAAAGACCCAGAGCCTATATAAGCACATGCACACTTCAATAATATTAATTTGGCGACTGCGTATTTGAAAAGAATCAGGGACATCATGAAAAAACAACAGATTATGCTTGCTATGGAGAAATACTAAAAACTCAGGCTGAAGCAGAGTACAGATAAATAAATGAACTTTTGAGTAAGTAAATAAATTGAGTGATTTTATTTTTTCCTTTGAAGTATTAACATTACTAAAGACCAAGTTATTTTTATGTAGTCTGCATACAAGTCAAGAAATTGGCTAGAACAGAACCTTTGACTATAAATGTAACTACCAACAAAGTATATTAGTCTCACATTTCTCTTTAAAAACAAAGCAGAAATAATGTTCCCAGCACAGTTACGCAGCTGTGAAATTTGTTTATTATATAGATGCAACTTAAAGTGACACTATGGGGTAACAGTCTCCTTCCAGTTTTGTTTTTTCTTTTTTTCTAACACTCGTCTGTACTGTAGTAAGAGCACATTGATTGCTGATATATATATATAGAGGAGTTATAATATGCTGCAAGGTTGAGTTGGATTACATGCTGACCTAGAAGCTGTCTATCAATAAAGCAATGTTTATTGTGGTGTTAAAGTAACTCTCAGGGCTTTAACACTAAGACTGTGAACAAGGACGTCAGTTGGTGCTGGCAGAATGTATGACCTGGCTATCAATCATTGTATGAACTGGCTTATCAATCGTTTTTAAACTTTCCTTTCAGTTTGAAGAGGAGATAATCAAAAAGTTGGACAGTGAAGTAGAAGGTGGAAGAGGAGATGAACAGTACAAGCAGCTCTTCGAACAAATGTAGGTATTCCATGCTGAATCTTTTATAAAAGACACTCAAAACATCGTGGGACATTCACTTACAGAATAGCAGTTTGCCCTTTTAGGAAATATTTGAGAGAAAACACAGCCCTATACCCCTACACAATTAATAATTCATATCAGATAGAAGCCATATATACAACACTTTTGTATTAAATCACCTACTATGGCCATTTATTTAGACACCCGCAATTTAGTTACAGAAATGTCAGAATAGTACTATAAATTTAACAATGCACAGATATCATTTTCATCTAGTACAGAGCACTTCTCTGCTTAGTATATGTATTATGGACACAGAGTTATGCAACCACACACACACACACACACACACACACACACACACACACACACACACACACACACACACACACACACACACACCATTTCCAACTAAATGGCATTACAGGGGATGTAGTGCTGATGTCTGTGATGTAAGTAATAGTAATGTGTTCATGTTTCAGAAAATGCAAAAGAAGGTACATTCAATTATTTGATCTACTAGGCTTACTGCATACATAATGCATGATTTGTTTGTTTATTTTCATTACTATTATTTAGAAATAAACTTTGGAAGCACCTGACAAAACTCCATACCAGCACTCATTTTCTCTTTCTTCTCATTTTTTATATAGAAACTCACAAATCTGCATAAATTTGCACAGATACTCTTGCAGATCTTCTGAATAATCTTTAAAATACTTGTATTGACATTAATCCTGTTATTAGGCTTAGTTTTATGTCTAGAGCAGCTAAATTATGAATTTTGGTTTTCTATGAGACATCCTTGGGGGTTCAGAAAGAACCCTGGTGCTACCAGTAAGAGATACAGCAAAATGAGGCTGTTTCCAGGATAAGATAATTTGAGATTCAGACACAATAGCCGCAATAAGGAAAGACTTTATTATCAGTTAATTTGCATGTCTCTGAATTTCTGTTAACTTCAGCACTTTCTTGTGATAGCTATCACTGTTAGCCCTTGCAATGTGTTGGCACAAACAGCTTTCCTCAGTCACTTTCCCACACGCATGTACACAATCAAACACACTCATGAACGCATCTAGATACACACACACACACACACACACACACACACACACAAACACACACCTGTTACCTGTCCAAGAGCTGACACAATGTCCACAATATGTCTTATTTTTTGTCTCTGTGCATATAAACCACAGATAATTACACTCAGTCAGCAATGGCAGATATTACAGCTTCATTATCCTTAAGGCATGCTAATGCTAGACCGATCGTTCTATAAATGCTTAAATGACTATCAGTCATGTTAAAACAATTCTACCTGGTATTGTCTAGTGTTCATCTTGAATTTGTCCTGAAGCCTGTCCCCACACAAACACAAACCCATCCCTCTCAACTGTCTGCACCTGATTTTAAAGGAGGCTCCTCCTTTTGCCTGTTATAGGTGCCATGTAACTCGTAAGCTCTTCTAGTCATTAAATAATGCCAGAGATTAGAGTTTCATATTAAAAATATGCATGCAAACTAATGAGTTAATATACTGGGTTAGCTACTATTCCTTGTGTCAGGGAAGAGTGCAGAGTTCAAAACATTTTGCCTCCTGTTACTTTACCTTTTTTTTTCTGCACTCAGGCATACATTTACACTGCCCTTATTGTCTAGTGCCAGTGCACAGGGCTAATATCTTTTAAGTGAGGTCAGAGGGTATGGGGTTTGAATCTGTTTTAGTGACTTTATAGCATTCTATACAGAGTATCAAGGGTGTCTAGTGTACAACCCCAACATATGTCTTGTTTAAGCACCTTTAAGACATATTAAGCAGTTATCCTTAGTGGCTAATGTTCCTCCCAACCCACGTCTTAAAGAATTATCTCTATCTAGTGTTCCCCCCTGACCCAGTCTTGCAGGATTTGCTCATTAATCTAGGGGAGTGTAGAGTTATGACAGGCCACCCCAACACACACGTAGACACATACACACACAAACACACACACACACACACACACACACACACACACACACACACACACACACACACACACGCACACATGCACACACACGCACATACACAACACACATATGCAAACAAGTACACATACACACAAATACAAAAACCTATCCAGTACCCTAACTAAATCTCCCCTACTGTGATCTTCCAGGCAGACACATATTCACACATACACTGACATATGTAGCAACACATAGACACGCATGCACACACACACCCAATACTTCCTGTCCACTAATCATTCTGACACTTAACTATAGTGCAATGGGTGAATATGAGTTTTTGGCTATGTTCATTAACACATGCATCTATGAGAGGGTATGCTACTTTACACAGCACAGCCAATTAATTATCTGAATCATTTGGCAGCTTAAATGCCTTACCACTGTCCATTTTTGTGGGAGACCACATGGCTAATTAGCACATGCCAATCCCCTGGAAAGCATAAAGTGTGGCCATGCAGACATCCACCTTGGTGCTTGCGTGTCTTAGCGCAAAGGCACAGTGGTAATGCTGTCTCTAAGTATGTGTATACAACAATGACAACCTGTTTGAACTGACTCCATCATGTAGAGCACAATTCAGATGTTATACATATTCATTTGATAGCCACATAGACGTTTGTAGATTTTACTGCACTGATGCACACATCACTCAAAAAGCTTCTGTGTCAAATCTCAGTTTTTATTATACTAGACAAATGGCCTGAGTAGTCTGAAAATAGCACAGTTTATGATGTTGCAGACTTACTTGAGGTTTTGTGATGTGAAAGTTGGTATACATAAATAATGGGTGTGGAAAAGGCAAAATCACTCACATAATGGTGCAGGGGTGAATAGTCTCCATCAAAACAAGAATTAGTATATTGTGTTCTGTAATTGTTGTGGCAGTTGTGGCACATTATATGGATTTTTGGAATATATTACTGGTAATAGTTTCGTACTGGTAAGGTGTTAATTGCTGGATGTTTCATTGAGTTGTTATTGATAATGTACCTTGTTTTTGTTGTACAATGTATCAGTGTATTACTATCATCCCTATATATATATATATATATATATATATATATATATATATATATATATATATATATATTCATATATGGTGTACTAGCAATATGTTGAACATTGGTTCAGCGAACGTGGAAAGTCGAATGTTAGTTAGACGACTTTCCATGTTGCCAAACATTAAGTGATCAAGATTACACATCAGCAAATGCAAGTGTGCATTTGTTGATATGAACTCGATGTTCTGAGTAGAGTCGCTCTACAGTGTGGATTGAGAAATATTTTCCTTTCCTCACTGTAGTGCGATCTTGGAGTTAGAATACTTAATTTGCAGGGGGTGTGGGGAACACAGACCCTCACAGTACAGGGGTTCTTGACCCCCTGCTAAAACGTGGATGACAGTGTAGGTGTTTAACATATGTTTGCACATACACTGCCATCACGTTCGAATTTTGATATAAATGTCAAATTCGTTGATGTTGATCAACTGAGTCAACATTTTCACTCATTAGGATTCATGCAGGATGACATAATTTTAGGAATATTGCCCATTCATGTATATGAACTTCGATTATATATATATATATATATATATATATATATATATATATATATATATATATATATATATATATATCTATATCTATATATATATATATATATATATATATATATATATATATACATATATATATATGTGTGTGTGTGTGTGTGTGTGTAAAACATGTTTTGTTGTATATTTATTTTGTATATATATATATATATATATATATATATATATATATATATATATTTATTTTTTGATGACTAATGGCCTCTTTTCAGGGGAGACCTGAGTTGGTAGTCATACTACTAGGTGAAATTTGGTCAGGGTATCACAGAACTTTCCCTATACTTGGTAGTCGAGGGAAGGAGTTGTGTGTTACACATCTTGACTTTCTGTTTCCTGTACAGGCTCAGAGGCAGCCAGGAGGAACAGGAAGAAAATATGGCTGATTCAGCTTTGGCTGAAAATGAAGTGAAGGTTGATGAAAATGTAGCTGAAATGGTAGAATCACTACCAGAAGTTTTTTCTGATGCTGTGGGTGCAGAAAAAACAGTGATACTGAAAGAAAAGGAGATTGTAGCTGTGACAGAGATGGATTCAGTAAAGTAATGGACACTACAAAATTATATAATGAAAGAGGAGTATGGACTGCGTAATGGGAATGTGGAATAATACTGAAAATGGAAAACGATAATGTTATGCACGTACCTAGTATTATTGATGATCATGGTAATAAGGGTTTTGTGAAATGCAAGAGTTAACAAAATACTTGTTATTTTGTGGAAAAAAATTATCATTTAATTAGTGAATGTGATAAAAAAGATGTTATTTATGTGGTAAAATAGGACATAATGCAAAAAATGTGATTTAAAGTGCAAAAAAAAGGTGGCAATACTGGTCATCTGTGGCTAGAATGTGAAATGAATGTGCAAGAAAATGAAAATGAAGTTATACAGGACGAAGTGGTAGTAGAATGTGTTATACAAGAACATGTACAAAAAGTTGTAACTAATAAAGAGGTTGTACATGAGGTTAAAGAAAGTAACAAGGAAAAAGAAACAGAGGAGTCAAGTGAGAAAGAAGCTGACTGGTCACAGTACGAAATAAAAAGAATTTGATAGGGAAAAGAGTTAAAGAAAGGAAAAGAACATTCAAAAACATAATGCTTTGAGAAAATAAGAAAGGAAAGGGATAAACATTTTATTTTACTAACTGTTCTTAAAATATGAAAATATTAGCATTAAATGTGAACAGTATGAAAAATCTTAAAAGGAGAATAGATATACTACAATGGTGTGCTGCAGTAAATGCACATATTATTGTTTTAGAAGATATCAGATTAGTAGCAGAGGAAGAAAAAACACAAACTGAAAAACTTTGGAATGGTGTGGTAGTTTGGAACATGGGGAAAGAAACATGCTCATACATATGTATATTATGTCAAGAAAGCATTAAAATATTAGATGTAACCATAGTGGAACTAGGCCGAACTATACTAATAGATGTGAGATGGAAAAAATATGTGTATAGAATTATAGCTTTCTATGCATATGTAACAAAAATGAGAGAAATTATGTTTAAAAATATTTGTGAATATGTTTGTGTAAATATGGACATTATAGTGGTGGGTGATTTTAATTGTAATTTAAGGAAAATAAGAGTAATTGTGATGTTAAAATGGCTAAAGAAATTATGAGAAGTGGAAAGTTAAGTATAAGGGAGAATAACCACTAGACTTATAAAAGGAATGAAATTAGGACAGAAATTTATTATTTTGTAATATCTGATAGTTTAAAAGTTATAAAAAAGGAATTAAGTATGCTGGATTTTCAGATCATGTGGCAATATGGGTTAAAGTACAGGAAATGAAGAATATATAAGAAGAGGAAAAGGAATAAAGGAAATTAATGAAAATGAATTAGATGTAGAAGAGGAAAAGGAACTTGTGGAGCTATGGAAAAATCATACAACTATGAGGGAGTTTTATGAGAACTGGACTGTTTGGTGGCTTAATTTTAAAGAAAAATATAAAATAAGTATTTTTAGAATGTATAAGAAAGAAAAGAAGAAAAGAAAAAGAGAGATATAAGATACTAAGTCAAGAAACATTTAGAGACTTATTAGAGAAGAAAAACTCCTTTTATGAAAAAGAAAGAGAAATATGTAAAATTAATCAAATTAAAATTAACAACTTGTTATATAAGCAAAAATATTGTTTACAAGGAAAGAAAGAAGAGTCAGCACCATATTTGAGTAGAATAATAAAAGAAGGAAAAATAATAAGAGAATTAAAAAAATAAAAAAAGTTAAGAAAATAAGACAGCAAGAAGGAATATACAAAATAATTAAAGAATATGTATTGGAATTATTTGTTAAGCAAGAAGAAAGCATAGAACAAATTTATAAAGGTGAAAAATTAAATAAGGAAGATAATGAGTATTTAGAATAATGAATAACCATGAAAGAATTGAATGAAATTCTAAAATATATTAATATGAATTCTGCAACAGGACTGCACAGAACTGAATATAGTATGTATAAAGAAATGAAAGAGTGGCAAAAAAATAAGTTTTATAGACATTATGAATGAATGGTTAGAAACTAAGAAATTAAAGAGAAAGAGATATGTACAGGAGTTATAAAATTTATATTTAAAAAGAGAAATAAAGAGGAGATAAAAAATTGGAGACCTCTAACATTGAATAATATAGCAATAACCCACGCCTGGGTGTGGGTAATGCGGGATTTACCCACGGTTGGCGTGGTATGGTCCCGAGGGTGAAGCCCGAGGGACCAAACAAAGACATCCGTGGGTAAATCCTGCATTACCCACACCCAGAAGTGGGTTATTGCTATTATACTATGACATTATTTAAGAAAAGAAATAATAACTTTTCTTAAATAATGGCATTGTATAATGCCTCTTTGCTGCCCTTCTGCAGCTGGCTGGTATCCGCGGCAGTTCTGATGTACTGCGCATGCCTACGCAGTACATCAGAGCTGTGGCCAAAAGCAATGGGTAAAGCAAGATCTCCGTTGCTTTTTACTGTTTCGCTATGTTAAATGGGTTTAACATAGCGAGACAGCTTTAAAATAAGCAACAGAGATTTCCGTTGCTTATTTTAAAGCTGTCTCGCTATGTTAAACCCATTTAACATAGCGAGACAGGTTTAAAAAAAAGCAACGGAGAAAGCAAGATCTCCGTTGCTTTTTACACACTGTGTTGCTTTGTTAAAGGAGTTTAACATAGCGAGACAACTTTAAAAAAAGCAACGGAGATCTCCGTTGCTTTTTTTAAACCTGTGTCGCTATGTTAAACTCTTTTAACATAGCGAGACAGTGTTTTAAAAGAGACTTATACTAATGGAAAAAGTCCGGGCGACCGGACCTTTTTCCATTAGTATAAGTCCATTTACAATGTGCACGCTGGCCAATCAGCGTGCACGTTTTGGAATATTAATGGGGGGTCATGGTATAATACAAATTATAAAAATTTTATGAAAATAATACCAAAAAGGTTACAGAAAAAAATGGATGGAATATATGACCAAAATGTATTTTGAAGAAAAGGAAAAGGAAGTGAAGAGTTATTATGGATAATAAGAGAAATAATTGATGATATCATAAATAAAAATGTAGAAGTGAAGGTTATGATAGGGGATATAAGAAAAGCTTATGATAATATTGAATATAAATCATTATGGGGAATTTTTCAGGCTTATAATGTAAGTAAAAAATTACAAGTAATAAAATCTGTTTATGAAAGGAACTATGTGAAACTAAATGTAAATGACTGGATTGGGGAAGAAATAATAACAGAATGTGTAATAAAGCAGGGCTGCCCAGCTAGTAGTGTAATTTTCTCATTAGTTATGAATTTAATAGTGAAGGAAATTAATAAAATGTCAAGTAGTGGTGGTTACAAAATGATGAAGGAAGTACAATTGACAATAATGTAAATTCTGTGGATGATATTGTATTAATTGTTAAAATAAAGTATGAATAGAAAAGGTAAATAAAAAATTAAGTATAAATTAAAAAAGTTGTTTATGTATAAGTAAGGAGAAAAGTAACGGATTTGGTTCTGAAGATATGATAAGAGGTGTTGAGTTCAATGAAAAATATATAGATATATTAAGAATAACATTTGGAAGGAATGAATACAAACAACAACAATGGAATAATGTACTCAAAGAAGTAAAGAATATGACTAATTTTTTGGAAAGCATATAGATTTTCACATGGAAAAAAAGCTCACTATTTGAACACTATGTTAACAGGAAAAATTGCTTATCTTGCTAACATCTATATGATTCCTATTAAGTATGAAAAGGAATTAATGATGGTTATATTCTCTTTTATATGGGGCTTTAGACTGAATCCAGTCAAAAGATGGATTCTGTATATAAAAGAAGAGCAAGGAGGTTTGAGTTTAATAAGCCCAATAGTACATGCAGCATCTCTCATTTTATATGAAGTATTAAAAGCAATTATGAAGGAAAATAATAACTTGATAGAAATGATTCTATATTATAAATACAAAGAACTGTTGGAAGGAATGGAATTTAAAAAATTAAGTAAAAGCATTGTGAATGAAGAAATGAAAGCGTACCAAAATAAAATTGCATTATGCAAAATAAAAAAAGAATATATGTGAGAAAAATAGAAAGAAATGGTACTTAAGTATTATTAAAGTATTTTATTGCATTGGTCCATGAAAAGATTTAGAAATAGATAAAAAAAAGATAATGATGAGATATAATTATAAAAAGATTAAAGAATGTAATGATAGTTTATGGAGATTGTCTATTAGAAAATTGCCGGTTAAGGCAAATATGCCATACAGAAAAGCAAGATAGAATATGTAATAAATGTGGAGAGTTTGAGATATCTGAGCATGTGTTTTAGAAATGTGAAAGAGTTAATAATTTGTGGAAATAAATAAATAAAGATAATAGTGTGAAAAAGCTGTTAAAATTTGTACAAATGAATATGGACATAATAGAATTTGATTATTATGGTGGACATAAACAGGAAGAAGTGAAGAAAATGGACAAGTAATATTTTATGCTTCATGGACTATATGGAACGAATGACTAAATGAAATTAAATACAATGGAAAATGGACTTTGACAAAGATGTTGGATAAAAATAATGTTTTGGTTGTGGATAAAAGAGTGCTTAAATTGAAGTTTATAATGTATGGAGATTTGTAAATAGATATAAATATTGTAAATATGTAAATAATATGTAATGTATATATCAATAAAAATCCCTACTTTTTTCAGTAGGTGCAAAGGGATCTTTTTCATCCACCAGAGCTACCACACAAGTACATGGTACCTCTATTTAATGTTTCATACAAAGGGTGACATACTCAGGAGTGTAGCACTCCCCTTAAGCAGTCCATCTACCTACATATATATATATATCAAGAGTAGTATCAAAATAAGCTCCATCAGAACTATTGTTCTATATAAACATGCCCCTGGATTTACTAATCTTAGCTTAGTCCTCCGGAAGCAGCCATTTAGGAGCAGGATGGCAGCGCACCATGCATATTAATGATGTGCACTGCCCAAGCTCCAAGGCTTACATGGAGCAGTTAAGAGTGCAGGGGCATGTCTCAGAGCAGAGCTCTCATAATAAACACACCCCCCAATGTAGAACAGCAGAAAGGGGTAAGAAATGAGCAAGAACACTCATAGGTGTCCGCATATCCCCACCAACAGTCCCCCATATGTACAACAGCAACAGTACATATAAATAAAATGAAGAAACCCTTTTATTTTTTTTTTAATCCAATTAAAGCTAATCATAGGTGTGCAGGTGTGCCCATCGCTTGGCTACTGTTAATGTAGCTTAAATGGCTGAAGAGGATAACAAGGAAGATATATGCAAATGAAGCAGCATAGCAATAGTGTAGTGGACAGATCATTCGCCTCATGAGCAGGCATTCACTGTCCGTGTCCCACTGCAGCACATTCAATTTTACATGGCAAAGTACATTATGACCAATATTTTTGTTGCATAGCCCACTACATAACATATATTTATAAACTGGAGTACTGCAGTAAATGCACATGTGAGGTGTCAGTATCATAATGAATAAGGCACTAGTAAGCAGGTCTAAGTACAAATAAGCAGTAGTAAGCATATTTAAACACTAGTAAGCAGGATTAAGCCCATTTGTGTGGCGGTAAACAATGCCTACATTGGCTAAGCAATTCTAAAGCTAACTCTCTATAAGCAGATGTAACCGCAGGTTAGCAGTGCTTACCGTCACGCAAACCCACGCAAACATGCTTACAAATGCTCAAAAGTGCCTTAATCACTCTGTATCCAATGGCCCTTTTTCTGCTCAACAACAAAACAAGCAGACATGCAGGTCTCGAACCCAGAACCCTATACACCATAGTCATAGTAGTTATCCACCAAGCCATCCCAAATGTACAGAATAATGAGGTAGTAGCAAACAAGTCCTCTCCATAGTATAACCAAACTGAACCTATGAAAGGCATCAGTATACAGTCATATGTGCCATAACCCGGAATTAATGGACATGCTGCACCTCAGAAAATCCAAATCCCATTGAGCTACGCGCTCGAGAGACTTGAACCTCAGCACTGAAATAAATAGGACATGCTGGAGGGACAGATTCATAACCCAGAGGCTCCCTTCACTCTGGAATAAAATCCCAGTCCAGGTTAGGCAGAGTCCCACATTGACTCTCTTCAAGAGGAATCTTGATGAGTGGATGGGAGATCGTAGGTTTACCCCGGCTATCACTTCTGTGTCACTGTTAGACAGAGGCACAGTATACTAACCTCAAAAAAAGGCATAGCAAAATTAATTTAAAATGGGTGGCGAAAGCCAAACACACTCTGGCTAGGCATATAAATGCCCTAGGGCAGATAGCCTAGTATGAACCTATGAACCTATGAACCCACTACATAACATAAATATGTGAACTGAAGTACACTAGTAAGCCCAGACGTGAGTTGTAATTGTAATAGAGTGTTGCAGCCCCCAATAAAACACAAGGACCCCACAGAGTGTACGTACACATCAATCAGGGATACCAGGCATACATATAAGGTGTAATGAATAGTAACACAATGCACAAAAGGCATTATAATGAAGGTCTAATGTAAGCAACGCTAAGCATTGCACAGGCTGGCTTAGGAGGTGTAAGCAATGTGTAGACCAGCTAACTCATTGTGCCCAGTGGTATACCCCTTTAAACAATGCCAACCCTAGGTAAGCAGGTTTGCCCATAGCTTAGCCTCTTCAAAACAAGCCAATCACAGAAAAGTGCAGGAAATCAGCCCTACTTAAACCCAAGAGGCGGGAATACATTTCATAACTGATTGTAGCTTCCCCTTGTAGGCACTATGGCAGTAAGGGGAGAAGGAGTGCACTTCCGGGCACATCGCTGGTGCATCCAGGAGTCCATGATCATGGCAGGACTCATAGTCAAAGGCCATGCATAGAGACTGCTGCAGGGCCAGTACCAGGGCTCTCAATACAAGGCGGAGGCCTGGGACCATCTCACCCATGACCCCACCAGTGCCACTTGCATAACCTGAACTGGTGAGCAAGTCAGGCACCACTATGCTGACCTGAAGCGGCGGAAGGGGGACCTCTTGGAAGAGTGGCTCCAAGAGGCTAGAGCATAAGGGGATGTTCTAGACATGTGTAAGCATCATCCCAGTATGTGTGTAATACTTACCAGCTCAGGTATATCATGGATAGGTATGGCTAAATATTCCTCTTATGTCCCCCACAGTTGCAACGGAGTGGGGCATGAACCAGGAGGCCAACATCTGCCACCTGGCGAGGTTGCAATGCGAGGCAGGTCAGTAATACTCATGCTTCTACTGTCATAGGAAATAAAAATAAAAGTAGTAGTAAATAAATTGCTAATATAAAACCTGTATTGTTCAAGGCAAGTACTGCATACACTAGAGAATATGGCAGGAAGAGTCTCATATTGTTTGTATGTCAATAAAATTGTAATATCCTGACAAAACAGGTCTAACTGCTGGACTGCATTTGTATATTTTGGTATCATATGGTAATGTAAATTTTCAATCATGTAATAGTACTGTTGTATTAAGCACTGTTACCCACACCATGCACCATAAATTGAATGTGTAAGAATGCCTGTATATGACAGGTGTAATCCCCAGAGGCCATTTAGTACAACTGAGAGACACATAGACAGTAAACAGGGAAATGCAGGCAACAAAAACAGAATAGCACATGCAACTTAGATGTGAACTGTTGTTTTTTTAGCATACACAGCCATGGTTCGAATCCTGCCAGTGGTAATTATCTGCATACAGAATCATACCCCATGACTGTACAGATATGTCCAGAATGTCTATTAAAGTGGCCCATATCTATTGCCTATCAACCTGTCCCCCTGGGAAATCAATGGGATGATCCCAGGCGTATAGGCAGCAAACAGGAAATACAACTGATTGACACACAACTACGACAGCAACTCCCCAATACCTTATGTGACTAAGAAGCCACTTATGTCCTATTTACACCCCAATTTGTTAAGCTGTGGTCAGAGTGTGTACAGTAGCAGAGTGAGATGTATGTGCATAATAGTAATGTGGAACCTGGTACTGTGTGTGCGAACATTCAGGTAGTGCTAATAAACATTCCTCCCACAGGTCTGTCAGATACCAACACTGTTCCCAGAAATACAAGAATGATATGCAGTTGCTCAGAATAATGAGGTATTACACATCACAGTCACCCACACTGTCCTACAACATATAACTGTCTAGGAAATCTGTATGAGTGTTGTTATACAAGGTCAGAATGCATAACCACAGGGGATTAATAAGACAGAAAGCAGATTGGAGATATACAGTAATATCAATATAGCAGACACAACTGTAATGGACAGGGTTTAAGTTGTAGCAGACACAGCCATGATCTGAATCATGTGAGTGGAATTAGACTGCATACAGATTCATACCCCACAACTGTACACATGAGGCCAGAATGTCCAGTATATGTGCCCATACCTGCTGCCTGTCTCCCTGTCCCCCTGGTAAGTCTGTGGGATGATCCCAGATGTGTAGCCAGCTAATAGGGAATACAAGTGATTGTCAACCATCATGAGAACACACCTGTTACTGTAGCAACCCCCAAAACTATTAGGAGAGTAATATTTCAAGTATGTCCTATCTACACTCTCATGTTGTCAAGCTGTGACCAGAGTGTGTACAGTACCAGAGTGAGGTGTATATGCATAATACTAATGTGTAATCTGGAACTTTATGTAGCAACAGTCAGATAGTGCTAACAAACATTGCTCCCAGAGGTACTTTGGATATGAACACTGTGCTGAAAAATACAGACCAATATAACCTCTACTAGTATTGTCCACCCTGGTATTATAGGGGATTGTGAGTGTTGCGGTTTCTCTGAATAATAAAGTATCACTGGTCACTGTCACCCACACTGTGCTACATAATATAACTGTGTAAGAAAGCATGTATATCTGTGTGTCAGGTCACTAAAGGTGGAAGAGGGCAATATTCTAGATATGTCCAGGCACACCAGCATGTGGTCAACACATGGCCAGAATCTGTGCAGAATGAGTCACATAGCATAGTGCAAAACATCAACCTGGAATCCAGGCATATGTGTACAAACAGTCAGTATTAGCAAACATTCCCTTCACAGGTATACCAGGTAAGAGGTGTATACTGCAGGTAAAACCGGTTCATGTGCAATGAAGACAACAGCCATATCACTGTCCAAAATAAAGCTATAGGCCAGTGTAGTACAACTTGTAAGGTACAGATAACAGCACTGACTAGGAAAGTAATGTGGACTACAGGAATATATTACTTATTAACTGACATCTTTCTATCCCCCCACCTTATCTCCAATAATCAACATACCCACCCCAACTGGTATGTACTGACTCTGATAATGTCCAATTGTTTAATAAATATTTTAATGGTTCCCATGCATGTGCCATATTGAATTATTCCAACACCATTGGCATGGTGCCATCAACGTGCTTACATGTTGTTTGTATTACCACTGTGGTCCCATATATGCGTGTGTCTTGTTTGCTATGCAACTTTTCCATATCTGGTGTCTGGGTTAATGGGAATATCTATGCATGCTGTTATACTTAACCCTGTAATGTGTTGACTATTACTAACCCATATATGATGATGAAATCTAAACACTATAGCACGCTTGGGAAGGCCAGTCCCAGCGTACCCACTTGTCGCACCTCAGCTGGCCGAGGCACCGGGCACCAGCACGTCTGGGGCCAAACCCCAGATGTCCCTGTCCATTGGTCCTGCACCACCTTCGGGTGGAACCACCTCAAGGGATGGGGCTGTCCCCCCAAGAGTGGGCAGAGACAGGCACCTGTCACCAGTCGCCAGGTCGGGGTCATGGTGCATAGAGTGATCAATGAGCAGTTTGGTGATCTTTTACGCCAGCTCGAGGGCTGCATGTTGTGAATAGAGAGTCAGCCTGGTTCTGCGGCTCAGCCCCCAGGACAGCCACCTTTGGGGCTGTGAAGGTGCAGTGGTGACTGCCCATGGTTGGGGACCTCAGTCCCGCTGTTACCACTAGGGGTCTTGTGGGCTTCCGATATCCCAACATCCCTCCCCATCAAGGTGTTTACCCCCACATGTGTCATATACCACCCCTGTATGTGTCTTGTGTGTCTTGTCTGTTAACCTACCCCACCTACCTCCCCAAATATACCTACTACTCCTCCCCAACATCCCACTCTCACCTGAAAAAAAAAAGGGCAATCTGTTCCCACAAAACAATCTCTCCCCATACACAGACGTCCATTTCACATGTGTCCACTAGTCACATGTAATCCGATCTAATTGGCATCACAACTTATTATTGTTGTCCTCACACCTCTCCCAGGGGTGTGAGAGCCCAAATCTACCTCCATAATCAGTGTATATGCACAGCTGTTGGTGTAGAAGAAATGGGCAGCTATGGACCTTCCCTAGACCCTTCCTGCACATCCCTAGCTATTTTCCCTACTGTCTTTCCCTCTTTGTGCCCCTTTTTCACCATTTTCCTATCAACACTTTTTTCTTTTCTTTTAAAGAAATTGGTGCAGGGGTAAGTGGGAATAAGCACTTTTAAGCGGGTCTAAGCCTGTTTGCATGGGGGTAAGCACTGCCTACACAGATTAAGCAATTTAGAAGCTAACGGAATATAAGAAACTGTACCCAGAAGTTAGCAGTACTTACCTCCGCGCAAACCTGCTTACAACTGCTTTAAAGTGCCTTAATCACACTGTATCCTACAGCACATGTTCTGTCCAGCAACAAATTAAACAGCCTCTGCATGGCTCAAACCCAGGACCTGCACACTTCTGTGTTGGCTTTGTGGTTAACTGTTGACTATTGTGACTAGACAAAGTGATTTACCACTAAGCCATGCCAGATATATGTAAATCTGATGTTTTCAGAAACATATCATCCAGCCCAGTCATGCAACAGTACAGAGAATGTATACCAACATTTAGATGTATGTGTGTGTAAATATATTAATATCTAAACAGATACAACATATCTATATATGGATATATATATATATATATATATATATATATATATAGATCTAGGACTATTGAATGAAAGTTCAATAGTCCAAATCCACAATCACCGAACACACTTTAACGTGTGTTTAAAAAAAAATAAATAAAACATTACTTTTACATTTTTGCAGGGGGCAAGCCCCCCTGCACCCACCACATAGGGGGCTGTGCCCCCCACCACCCCTACTTAAATAGTCTCACTCCGAGATTGCACTACAGTGGGGAAAAGGAAATTTTCCCTTATCTCCATTGTAGTACGATCTCCACAACAGGCATACTTACGCGAAAGTGTTTTTTGGTGAAAAGCACTTTCGCGCAAGTATGCCCGGCTGAATCTCTTTCAGTTATGATGTCTTTCCATTTTATATATATATATATATATATATATATATTTAGATATATATATATATATATATATATATATATATATATATATATATAAATATATATGAACATATATACATGCAAATACCTACATCGACACATATATATGTCTATACCTGTAAGTCTACATATACACAGCAAGTTACATATATGTACGCAGATATATATCTATGTAGGTATATACGGACATAGCTGTATATATGTAAGCAGATATTTATATACATAGGTCACAGTAAGCTGCCTGTCGGGCGCTAGAATCCGCCACATAACACAAGCACTCAGGTCTCTCAACAGCAGGTACAAGTACGACTCAGTCATTGTCCACGCTGGTGTCAACGACCTGAGACATACCTCCTTGGACTACATGAAAAGAGACATTGAGGAGCTCTCTGATTATGTAGCCCAGGCAGGTATGACCCTGACCTTGAGCAGTATCCTACCTTCACCTAGAATGATGCCACAATACAGTGATAAGATGATCAGCTTTAATAATTGGCTTAAATTCTGGTGTCATTCAAAGGGGATCCAATGTCTGTCTGCCTGGGATGACATGCTGGACAAGCCACGCTGCTTCGCAAGGATGGCTTGCACCTGTCACCCTAGGCTTCCGGATATTGGCAAAGGCTCTTGCCACCCCATAGTGCCTTTTTAGGCAAGGCTCAAATTCTAAACCTACCACCCTAGAACACAAAAAGTAAAAACTAAGGGTAATGCTGCTCAATGCCAGAAGTCTCAATCTCAAGATGCACGCACTCGAGGCCCTTCTCAGTATGGAGGACATCGATGTCTGTGCTGTGACAGAAACCTGGTTCAAGGCTCCTGAGAGCACCCCAGCACTAGCAGGTTTCACCTCATATCATGCGTTCGCCCAAAATCCGGACAACACCAAGAAAGGAGGGGTGTCCATATTCATAAAGGACACCCACACCTCAAGGTTGGTGGCAACGACGATGCATCGGAGACCATCCAGGTGCAATTAACCATAGGCAAGACTGCTCTGCAATTTGTAGCATGTTACAGGCCACCCTCTCAAACTCAGGAACCTCACATGGCCTTCCTGAAAACAATGGGGGGATAAATGTATCTCCAAACACCATCATACTAGGTGACTTCAACTACCCTAATATAGACTGGGAACACTACTCAAGCCCAAACACTCTAGCCCAAAGGTTCCTGGAGTTCATAAACTCAAATGCCATGGAACAACTAGTCACCATCCCCACAAGAGGAGAAAACATACTTGATCTCATCATCACGAACATGGGATCACAATGTTCAACACCGGAAGTATACCCCTCACTGGTGAGATCAGATCATAAACTAATCTCGCTGGAGGTCCTCATCCCGCCCCCACCTGAAACAAAAAAGACCACGGTGAAAAACTTCTCAAAAGCCAACTTCACACTTCTAAAAACTAGTGTGGTCTCCTTTAAGGCCCCTGAGCCAGTGGTAAACATTACTCAAACCGCTGAATCACTTACAAATGCCTTCTACCAGCACCTACAGGACTGCATGGATCAGGCAATCCCAAACAAAACTAAGACTCTTTGTAACAAAGGCAAGCGTCCAGTCTGGTGGACCCCAGCCATAAACAAGCTCTACAACAAAAGGAGGAAGCTACTACAAGATAGAGCAAAATCCTTGAAAGGTAAGACACCTTTGACCATTATAAGTAAAAAACTAAGAGCTCTCATAAAATCATCCAAGGTAAATTTTGAGAGAAAAATCGCCAAGGATTCAAAAGACAATCATAAGGCCTTCTTTAGCTATGTTAGAAACCTAGGAGGAAACTCCCAGATATGCTCAGAATTAGTTCAAAATGATGTGAAGATTACTGAACCTACACACATTGCCAACATACTGGCTGACAGGTTCAGTGCAAACTTCTCCCCCCAAAAGGAGAGATATCTATACCAGAGGATTGTAGCCCCCCCAAACATCTCCAACGCCCAGGTGAGAACTGCTCTCCAAAGCAAAACACAGCATCCATGGGACCGGATGGTGTCCCCGCTGTGTGCTCCATGAACTCAATGAGGAATTAAACCCGCAGTTAGGACAGCTGTTTAATCTTAGCCTCACCTCAGGATACGTACCCAAGGAGTGGCGCACGGCGACTGTGGTCCCACTTCACAAGGGCGGTGCCTCCACCGACCCTGGAAATTACCGTCCCATTAGCTTGACAAGCCTTATCTGCAAAGCCATGGAGAGGATCATAATGGAACTCATAAATGAAGACATAGGGAACTTGCAGACTTTGGATCCAACCCAGTTTGGCTTTGTCAAAGGCAGATCATGCCTTTTAAACTTGGTTGACTTTTTCGAGACAGTCACCAAGGCCATTGATGAGGGAAAGGCAATCCATACAGCCTACCTTGACCTGGCAAAGGCCTTCGACACAATACCCCACTCAGGTATTATCAAAAAACTCATCAGCTTGAATGTAAACCCATGCAT
Source organism: Protopterus annectens (assembly GCF_019279795.1). Classification (NCBI taxonomy): domain Eukaryota; kingdom Metazoa; phylum Chordata; order Ceratodontiformes; family Protopteridae; genus Protopterus; species Protopterus annectens. Next base: position 597,067,189 of record NC_056730.1, on the reverse strand, counting down.
CACAAGATGGGTTGCAAACTGGCTAAGTGACAGAACCCACAGGGTCAGAGTTGCTGGAGCCATGTCAGACTCAAAGCCTGTCACAAGTGGTGTCCCACAGGGCTCAGTCCTGGGTCCACTCTTGTTCGGCATCTACTTTTCTGAAGTACAAGCAAACACAGGAGGGTTATGGCTGACAAAGTTTGCAGATGACTGCAAACTGGCGCATAGTCGAAAACACATCTGACACAGATATCCTTCAGAAGGGCCTCACAGAAATGGATAACTGGTGCCAGAGCCATGGCCTAAAGTTAAATGCCAAGAAATGCATAGTCATACCCTTGGGAAAACAAGGTTACCCCTAGCTACCATATAGGTGGCAATCCACTGAGCACAGAAAAAGTCATCAGGGTTCTGGGGACCCAGGTTGACAGTAGCCTTCGTTTGACACTCATGTTGCTAAAGTAGTTAGGAAAACCTTCTACATTGCCCACCTGATCATGAAGGGATTGACATCTAGATCAAGGGAGGTCATCGCCCCCCTGTACTCATCACTCATTAGACCTATGATTGAGTACAATGCCCCATTCGGAATGTATCTGACCAGACACCTGCAGCAGCTGGAAAGGCCCCAAAAGTTCCTCACCAAAAGGATAAAGGGTCTCAAAATATGTCTTATGCTGCCCGACTGAAAGAACTCCAGCTCTATTCAGTCTCATACCGCTTGCTCAGAGGTGACCTGTGCCTGACATATAAGGCCATGTCAAACCCTGATTTGATGAATATGCTTCACCTCAAAAAATCTAGATCCCTCAGAACCACAAGGGCGGGAGACTTAAACCTTGACACGGTTATTAATAGAACATGCTGGAGGGACAGATTCATCACCCAGAGACTCCCTATGCTCTGGAACAAAATCCCGGTACATGTGAGGCAGAGCACCTCGCTGGCCTTGTTCAAGAGGAATCTTGACCAATGGATGGGGGATCGCAGATATACCCCAGGGATTACTTCAGTGTCACTGCTTGACAGAGGCACAGCAAAATAATAGCCATAGTTTTATTCAAACTAAAGGGGTGGCGAAAGCCAAATAACTATGGGCTAGGCTTATAAATGCCCTTGGGCAGATAGCCTAGTATGAACCTATGAACCTATATATATATATCTATATATATATATATATATATATATATATATATATATATATATATATATATATATATATATAGGTATATATGGCCATACATCTGTAGATAGCAATGGTAGATTAACAAAAACAAATATGTGCACATGCACCGTTAATGGGGTGGAGAGGCCCCAAACAATATACGTCTTGTATGAATAGGCATACCCCCCCAACAGCCAAACACATCCACCCTACCAAGTGTTGCCGATCCCGTGCCTAATGGTTAAGGTGTTTGCTTTACAAACACAAGGTGCAGGGTTTGAGTCTCACAAGGGATAATTGGCTAGGCGTACAATGGCTCGCAAGGGCAGTTAGCTTAGTACTAACCTATGAACCTATGAACCTGACATAACATGGGCACAAGATGTTAACAGTACTACATCCCACCTGTATCATGTCAGGCTGGTATTGGTAACATATCATGCAGTACAGTCTGCCTCCCATTGGAAATGTAAAATATGAAAGCTATCAACATCCCCAGGATACATATACACAGACACATATATACAGATACAGATATACATATATATATATATATATATATATATATATATATATATATATATACACATATATATAGATATACATGTGACTACACATACTCACGCAGATATATGTACAGTAAGAAACATATGTAGAAGATGCACACAATATGGAACAGCCACTATGCCTTCAGTTAACACCTGAACAACTGGACACTGTATGGGCCACCCATACAAATGACATGCAGAGATATGTACAGTAAGATACATATGTAGAAGGTGCACACAATATGGAACAGCCACTATGCCTACAGTTAACACCTGAACAACTGGACACTGTATGGGCCACCCATACAAATGACAATCATTGCCTGCAACATATACCCACAGAGAGGTCATAGGAAAAAACACCACACACAGGTTTGTAGAAATGGAAAACCTTTATTTGTGTACTATTACAGTTCTATATGCCATGCCATATAGCTGTTCAGGCACTGACATCCATATAAACAGAGTAATGCAACTGCGAAACAGTTATACTAATACACTAGTCTGGAAAGGGTCACAACTATTGCTGTCCAGGCCAAGCCCTTCAAATTGTACAATAGTAAAGCCAGACTGGGCCACAGGATACCAAACAATCAACAGTATGTAATGCAGGTGTATAGTTCAGCAGCCTCTATCTACACTCTGTACAAAATCACTAGGTGGTAAAGACTTCAGTTGACCAAATGGTATGTAACTGTTACATAACAAGGCATAACTGACACCATCACAAGCACACTGACAAACAGAACAGTCTGTATGGCAGGAGGCAGTAGTCCTGCATTAACCCAATTTATATAAGTCATGTAAATATAGGTGAAGTATACAGTACTGTACATCCAGATACCTTAAGGCAGCTCACCCCTGATACCCCCACATTTTGTAACAGCCTAGCTCATTTATGGTGCATTCCCCCCCAGACTCAATAATACAGAGTCATATACCACTGTTACATACACTGGCCTCTGGAGTTCATAAGGGCATACATGTACTGTGTAGGTGAAACCCACACATACAAGGCCCCAGCCCCACTGTATGTGTGGGGGATACAACAGCAGTGGACTGATGGCAGCAAAGGCAGTGTGATATACTCACAGCCCACTACAGAACAACTCCTGACAGCATGTCATATGTGCAAAGCTTGATATGTAGTTGGAGGACAGAGGCTGGAGCACAAGCCCATATGTGGAAAACTGTTGCCATACACTAAGCAAGTCGCTGGTGTTACAGGATAGTCTGCAGCATATCCTTAGTCAGGGAATTGAGGTTAGAAACATAAATGGATGTAGCCATGTACTGATAGCACTCAACACACTCACTGCCAATGAAATATCTGACACAGGACCTGTGTGGTGGACAGACAAAACATGATAGGCACACCTCTGGCTACCAAGAGGATAGGTCCACAGTTGAGAGTTATGCAGACAGACTGCATTCCAATGTAAATTAGTATGTACACACACACCCTGTAACACCAGTACTATACAAAGCATAACACAACTCTACTCACACTCTGTCTGTAGTTCTGGAACCTCCTACAAATATGTAGCTGGCCTGAGTGTGCCGGTTCTCCTGTAATAGGTATTGCTAGCTCCTGTCTGTAATACTGATGACCACACACAGGAAGGATGTCCATCACACAGGAAAGGTAAAGGGACCATGCCCACATGTTGTAGGGATTTATAGTAGGTGGTTGCCATGACAGTGGTAATTGGAAGTACTACACAGCAAGTTGCATGAAGTTAGCAAGTGTAGGACAGTGACTGGTGCAGAGGCCATCACCTGATCAAGTACATCACCTACTAAAACCAGGCTGCAATCTACTCAAAGCAGCTTAATCCATTCACTGGAGAGGGAGAGAGAGAGAAAGACAGAGAGAAAGCAAAAGCGAAAGCAAAAACAGAAAAAAAATAAAGCTCTTCAAACTAACAGCTGAAGATGCAGGCATTTAGGCAACTGCCATTCATAAAGACATCATTCCCACAATAGGTATGTGAAGTATATGTACATGTATTAGAATGTAGTACCTGGTCCATCATAATGGGATAGATGATGTGGAATGAGTTATATGTGCCATCAGGTGTTGTTGTGATGATGTTCAACTGAACAACTGCTATGGACAATACTGTCTGTCCCTGTGGGTAGTAGGCCATAGCTGTTAACTGTGCAGGTCAGCACTGACAGACAATATGCAAGCCATCATAGTGTGTATTGTGTAATGGGAAATATGTATATTACATGGTCAATAGCTGGTGGTGGAAGTAATGCCATTATGATGGACATGTGGGAGCCACATCTCACCACTGGCAGGATACTCAGGTGAATCTGTAATGTAGCATGCCGGAATGCCATAGGTGTGTAATAGGGTTACCTGAAATCAGGTCCCAAATATACCCAACTAATGTCAGGCTGTGTCCATATGTGGCACCTGTCTGTGTTGTAGCAAGGCAGAACAGTGCAGCTGTGCAGGAAGGTGCTGTGAGATTGTGGAGCTGATGTCTGAATGTACCCCACATATAGGTATGCATATGTGTACATATGTCTCATATATGATATATAAGGATATATATGTATATCAGCATGTATGTCCAGAAATATACATATAACCATGTATAGACATATAAATGTGCACATATATATGACATCACATATATCTACACATATGTAGATATATACATATATGCACATGTCTAGATATGTACAAACACACACATAAACATATATGTATGTAAAGGCATGTCCCCTATATCACTACCACAGTGATGTATGCTATGTGCGAGGCAGCAGCATACAGAGCAATACACACAGATATCTACAGCTGGCGGTGTGTGCACCATGGATGGGTATGTCACATGTTAATCCCTTGTTGGCACCACATTGCCCCCATCTGTGAAGTATACAATGGGAATATGGGGAAATATGGCAGGTACACATGAGGTGGTCAGGACTGGTAGATATAGAGGACAGTCTACAGGGGTGGTATGTGACATATGTGGTGGGTAAACACCGTGGATGGTGTGTGTGTTCTGTGATGTGGACAACCCATGGTCCCCAATATGGGCACAATGGGAACAAGCCTCCCACCCACTGCTACTCACAACAGCAGTCCACGTCCTAAAGGTGCCTGATCTGGAGGCTGAGCAGGAGGAGCATGTTGGCCATGTGAATGTGTACTAGGTGCCTCAACTGATGTAGCACATCCCTCATGTGTCTGTGGAGCTCCGTATGGAACAGACCCTAGACCTGAGCTCAGGGGATAGGAACATGTCTGTGTGTGCCCTGAGGAAGGCCAACATCCCCTGGGTGGTCCCACCTGATGGTATTGCTGTAACAGTACACGAGGCGGCCCGAGGTTGGGACACACATGTGATGTGGCCAGGTATCATGTTCAGATGGGTGTGGAGAGGTGGATCAGCTGGCCAATAGAACATATACATGTTATTGTGTCACTGTTATAGAACATTTGTTGGTAGTAATAGTCTACACAATCCCGGTACACGTCCAACAACATGCATGGAGATCACCAACAACACAGACTGTCAGATGTGCAGCAATCTCAGAGCAACCATACTACTGGCATAAATGTAACCATAGTGGCCCTGACAATGGCATGCTGGTGAATAGTCTTTAACAGGCCAGCAATGATAGTGTCCACACAGGGGACATGGCTACAATCACATAGCAGAAGGTGTGGCACAATACAAAATCTATCCAAACGTTAGTTAAGCTGTAGCCATACCTAATGAGTTGTGTGTACAGTCTGTTGAAGCTGATATGGTGGGGGGGTGACAGAGATGTGTATTATGAACTGTGGTAACCTTGCCGTATGAGTTACTCAGACCTGTTTCCATCTTTATGTCTTTCAGCCAAGATGGCACATGCATGGCTGCCCACCTTTTTCCAATGCTGAGAATGACGTAGTGATACCACACATAATCCAGCACTATCCACTGCTGTTCGGCATGCAAGCACATGAGCAGCAGGAGTGGACCACCCTGTAGAATGACCTAGTCCACAGGGTCAATAATGTCGGACTGTACAACCACAGTTATGAGCAGGTCTGGCATCATTGTACTGACCTGCTTCGCAATGCCTGTTGGCGTGCTGCTGCAGTCCGGGGGATCACCTCACCACAGGGGGGGGGCCATGCCATCCATCCCCCCCCGACATGTATGGAGGCGCTCCTGGCCATCCGGAACACCACAACCACTGGACCTCTTCGTGGAGGTTGGTGTCACCCACACACCAGCCGAGGAGCATGCAGGTAAGGACACAGGGCACATCAGTAGACCACTGTTGTGTAAATATCCACAGTGGTACAGGTAGATCATTCATATCTGACATGTCATAGATATGATGTGTTGCTGCATTGTAGTGACAAACAGATGTCAATATGTGGAAGTATTGTGGGAATTTACCATTGATGAATGGTAGTAATGCACCCAGCCTGTAGCAGTGCCACAGGTGTGGCCACTGACATTGCATCTCTCACCCTCTTATGGTGGTCCCTCCAGGATAACAACAAGGCAGCAGCCTGTAGCTGGTGAGTATGTCTTACATAGATGCATGCCAACACACCGGGCATGTAATGGTGATGGTATATTCCATGCACACATCTAACACACCTACCCTGAATGCATGCTGTACATGTGCATGTATAGTTGCTGTGAAATGCACAGTCTCACAGGGGCGACCATGATGGGGTATTGGAAGGGTATGTCACACACCTACATGATAACTAACATCCTGTCTTTGTGGAATGTGTCCACAGGGAGTAACATACTGTTGGTAGACATGGCCTACAATAGTGACATGTTCTGAACAACACCCATATACAGTGCAACACTAGTGTGTATATACCTGTAGGACAATGCTGACTGCTGCAGAAATACACTATGGCATAAGGTATTACAGTAGTCCACATTATCAGCTGTGTCTAGGCTGCAACATGTTGTGTTCAGTGTATGGGACACTGCGAAGTGACACAAATGTGTAGGGCTTGCCTGTCACGCATCTGCATAAAAGCTGAGGGGGGGGTCTCAGCATGACACACCAGTGCACTGCAGCAGGGATCCTAAGGATGGTAGGAATGGCTCTATCTGCATATAGTCAGGTTCATGACCTGTGACAGCTGTAACCCTACCCACACTGCAATAGTGACAGCATTGTGTGAACACCATGGGATGTGCACATGAGTAGACCTTGCAATCATGCAGAATAGGGGGACATGTGTAGGGTAGACTGAACTTACACTGGCAAATGTAGAAATCCCAAGCTGGTATACCCCTGTCATGAGCAGTGACTGCTGTAGTACACACAACAAGAGGTGTGATAAACCATCATGATAAGGGTGTGCACACATATGCCCACATGGTGTGTATGCATTGTGGTCAGCAGCCACACACCTAACACAATCTGTAGACACTGCATGTGAAAGTACAGGACATATGTCACATAATGGGTGGGATGTTGGCATAATAGTTAAGGTGTTTATCTTACAAACATAAGGTGCAGGGTTTGATTCTCACATGGGATAATTGGCTAAGCTGAAAATGGCCCACACGGGCAGTTAGCCTAGTACTAATCTATGAACCTATGAACCTATGAACCAGGCTTGTGTACTGCTAAGATATGTGGTGATGTGGCCCCATGGCAAATCATGGATGTGCGTTTAAAATCAATAAAGGTGTGTACACCCCCATAGCCATGGTATGCTCTGATGGTTGTCATTGTAAGTATTTCTGCAGTGGTCATACATGGTGTGTTGATGCTGACAGCTGTAAATCAGGCATCAGGCATTCACCAATGACAACAGTCCACATATCATCCCAGGTATGGGTTGCTGAAAAACATAGGGGCTGTGAGAAGTAAAGATGACATAACTGACACAGTACTACACATTCTGCAATGGGTTGTACACCTGTGAGTTGTGGTGCACAGTACATGGCAGGGTGCAGGACAGGTGCACAGCAATACTTGTACAAGGGTGCAGTGGTATCCAGGGGAAGGGGCATCACCTAGTGACACAGCACATGCATCACACACATGTATACTGTTGCTAGCATGGATTGACTATAGCTTAACTGCATGCTGTTATGTACCATATCTTCTGCATGTTGGCAGATGGGTAATAGGAGGACTGTGTGTAGAATCATTATGCAACCTCACCTGTATGTGTGTGTGTGTGTGTGTGTGTATCCTGGTGGTTAGTTTGCCTGCAGGGTTACTCTGGTGAAGTGGTGGGAGGTAGATGCATGTATGATGCATGTGCGAATGTGTGTGTTTGTGTATGTGGCCATGAATGCACATGTGATTGTGGGGTGTTCATACAGCTGTACCTCCCTTTGGGACCATGCAGTACATGGACATGGACTGCCATATTACACACCAAGAATACCTGTCATGTGTGTAATCACAGAACAGCAAATAGTATAATATGGACTGCAGCATGGAACGGGCATCCAGAGGGGAAGGTAGACTCCAGGTACACACTTATTATTGTAGTCAGCAGAGAGGTCACCTACAACCCAAGTATGCAGCTCCACAGATGCATTGGGGAAGTAATAGTTAACACCAGAGAGTGTTTCCAAATATTACACGTGTCACATGATGGGCTGATGGAGCAGCATATCTGGCATATCAAGCTACTACAAGATAGAGCAAAATCCTTGAAAGGTAAGACACCTTTGATCATTATAAGTAAAAAACTAAGAGCTCTCATAAAATCATCCAAGGCAAATTTTGAGAGAAAAATCGTCAAGGACTCAAAAGACAATCATAAGGCTATCTTTAGCTATGTTAGAAACCTAGGAGGAAACTCCCAGATATGCTCAGAATTAGTTCAAAATGATGTGAAGATTACTGAACCTACACACATTGCCAACATACTGGCTGACAGGTTCAGTGCAAACTTCCCCAAAAGGAGAGATATCTATACCAGAGGATTGTAGCCCCCCAAACATCTCCAATGCCCAGGTGAGAACTGCCCTCTCCAAGGCAAAAAACACAGCATCCATGGGACCGGATGGTGTCCCCCCGGCTGTGTGCTCCACGAACTCAATGAGGAATTAAACCCGCAGTTAGAACAGCTGTTTAATCTTAGCCTCACCTCAGGATACGTGCACTCAAGGAGTGGCGCCGCGACTGTGGTCCCACTTCAGAAGGGCGGTGCCTCCACCGACCCTGGTAATTACCGTCCCATTAGCTTGACAAGCCTTATCTGCAAAGCCATGGAGAGGATCATAATGGAACTCATAAATAAAGACATAGGGAACTTGCAGACTTTGGATCCAACCCAGTTTGGCTTTGTCAAAGGCAGATCATGCCTTTTAAACTTGGTTGACTTTTCGAGACAGTCACCAAGGCCATTGATGAGGAAAGGCAGTCCATACAGCCTACCTCGACCTGGCAAAGGCCTTGACACAATACCCCACTCAGGTATCATCGAAAAACTCATCAGCTTGAATGTAAACCCATACATCACAAGATGGGTTGCAAACTGGCTAAGTGACAGAACCCACAGGGTCAGAGTTGCTGGAGCCATGTCAGACTCACAAGCCTGTCACAAGTGGTGTCCCACAGGGCTCAGTCCTGGGTCCACTCTTGTTCGGCATCTACTTTTCTGAAGTACAAGCAAACACAGGAGGGTTATGGCTGACAAAGTTTGCAGATGACTGCAAACTGGGCGCCATAGTCGAAAACACATCTGACACAGATATCCTTCAGAAGGGCCTCACAGAAACGGATAACTGGTGCCAGAGCCATGGCCTAAAGTTAAACGCCAAGAAATGCATAGTCATACCCTTCGGAAAAACAAGGTTACCCCTAGCTACCATATAGGTGGCAATCCACTGAGCACAGAAGAAGTCATCAGGGATCTGGGGACCCAGGTTGACAGTAGCCTTTCGTTTGACACTCATGTTGCTAAAGTAGTTAGGAAAACCTTCTACATTGCCCACCTGATAAGAAAAGGATTCACTTCTAGATCAAGGGAGGTCATCGTCCCCCTGTACTCATCACTCATTAGACCTATGATTGAGTACAATGCCCCATTCAGAATGTATCTGACCCGACACCTGCAGCAGCTGGAAAGGCCCCAAACGTTCCTCACCAAAAGGATAAAGGGTCTCAAAAATATGTCTTATGCTGCCCGACTGAAAGAACTCCAGCTCTATTCAGTCTCATACCGCTTGCTCAGAGGTGACCTGTGCCTGACATATAAGGCCATGTCAAACCCAGATTTGATGAATATGCTTCACCTCAAAAAATCTAGATCCCTCAGAACCACAAGGGCGGGAGACTTAAACCTTGACACGGTTATTAATAGAACGTGCTGGAGGGACAAATTCATCACCCAGAGACTCCCTATGCTGTGGAACAAAATCCCGGTACATGTGAGGCAGAGCACCTCGCTGGCCTTGTTCAAGTGGAATCTTGACCAATGGATGGGAGATCGCAAATATACCCCAGGGATTACTTCAGTGTCACTGCTTGACAGAGGCACAGCAAAATAATAGGCATAGTTTTATTCAAACTAAAGGGGTGGCGAAAGCCACATAACTATGGGCTAGGCTTATAAATGCCCTTGGGCAGATAGCCTAGTATGAACCTATGAACCTATGAACCTATGAACCTATGTACTGTGCATTATATACACATGACACACCAGTGTGAGGTATTATGGATACAACATAGTAACCCACACATATAGTGGCCATACACATCATGTCTGGCCATACAGAGGGTGCATAACAAATGACAGCAGTGAGGCCATGTAAATCCACTACACACAGGTCTGGCAGGTAAAGTAGCAATAGGCCTTGTGTTGTGGCCACTTGTGTGGGCATTTAGAGGACTGTGATGTTAATGAGTGGTATCATTGTGTGTATGTTTACAAGTGTGATGCAGGATGGGGTAACACATGGACATATACGTGGGACTGTCTGTAAAGCCATGGACAGGTAGGTATTACAGAGGTGTGTGTGTGTGTGTGTGTGTGTGTGTGTGTGTGTGTGTGTGTGTGTGTGTGTGTGTGTGTACCGTTAGGCTATGCTGTACAGGTTTTAGAGTGCATTTATTGTTTCCCCCACAGTTGCTGAGGTGGGTCAGTGTCCCTTCTGCATGCAGTCTGATGTAGGTATCCATACAGACACCGATGATGATGATGATAATAATGTTGAGGCACAGGTGGGGTTTTCAGGGGCCGACATTGCGCCAACATTTGACATCCACCTTTTAGCCACCCCTCCCCCGCATACAGTTTCAGTGCCTATACGCACCCCATCACCAGTGGCCATTGCAGAGAGACAGCTGGCATTCAGTGGCAGTGCACAGGAAAGTGTGGTAACCATGCCTACTGTGTCTGGTTGCAGCAGGCATAGCTGGATGTCCAGCAGGCTGCCACATAGGCAGATGTCCCAGGGTGCTCGTGGTAGGGCCACTAGACTTCATGCCCCTGGCAGAGGCGACATAGCTGCTACCAGCAGAAGCATGTTTCAGGCTATAATGGTGGCACAGGCACGTATTGAGCATTACACTAGACAGGGCCTTAAGCTGCAGAGGGCTGGTTGTGCATCTGTAACCGACAACCTCCGTGAACTGTTGGGTGTCATCTATGCTTCTACCAAGCAAGCGGATAGATGGCATGATGAGATGATGGCCCTCATCAGCTGTGGTGTGTCCGTGCTTCAATGTGTGGTGGGGATGTGGCGACTCCCGAGTGGACATGGGACAGGAACACAAACAGCTGGCAGTCAACGTGGATGTGCTAGAACAACAAAAGGCTCCCATAGTGGCAGTAGCGAAGGTGTGCTGTCCACACCACGCTACAGCAGGCCACGTGCACGTGGTCCTGGCCAGCCCCAGGAGGGATCTGGTACCAGCGGACAAATGTCATCAGCAGGTGAGAGTAGCACATTGACCCCTGTACATGGACGTGCCCACGGAACCCCTGGCAGGCACAGTCCACATGTCCATGGCCAGTGGCAGTGAACTGCACACCCTGCCAGGTATGGTCTGCAGCTGTCCATAAACACCTGTGTAGGGCAGCCACATGGCAGAACTGTGTGCATGCATACCTACACACTATTTAAACACACCTAGGGCAACCCCATACCTACACACACCACATCACCTTGGCCAGCTCCCCAGAGTACACCCCTCACCCACACACATGGTGTCAAATGTATGGCCCACCCTTGGCCTCTGGCAAACCAACACCACACCTTGTGCATATGAGGATACCTGTGCCCCATCCCTGTCATCCATATCATCGATGCAGGGACAGGCTGATATGGTTCTGATGCACACGGTGACTGTACAACAGTGTACCACAGTCCTACAGTGTAACATGTTGTAGAGAGTAGAGTGTGAGGCATATTTGGCAGGTACTGTAGCCATCCTGCAATGATGCCTTATAGCTGTTAGTAACACTGGTTGGTGGTGGGCTCTAAAATGTTATCCATGTGTGTTGTAGGTGTACATGTGTCAGCACGAGTATGGTCTGCTGTCATATTTCACAACGGGGTACGTCATTGTGCTGACACCATGGCTGTGACATATCTGGGGTACAGTTGAACACATTTCAGAGGTTACTATACTGGTTATTGCCTATGAAACATGGACAGGTGACCCGCAGAGGCATGTATAGCCTGCAACCTGATGTAGACCCATCCAAATACATGCACACTGTTACTTGCTAGCACTGGGACTAGACCCCTACCTAGCTATATCATGATACTGATGTGTGTGGCTTACATTACACACACTGCACAGCTTTTAGGGTGAGGTGTGTCCCAGGTTACATGGTACATGCAGAACATGTATAGTATGCTAATGGGGGATGTAATGGGTGTTGGCAGACCAGTAAGGGGTATATACTGTGACACAGCTTACACACCAGGGATACAATAGGGAGCTGGCAGTGTCCAGCCATACTCACAGGTGTGCCTGTTGTCAGTACTACATTAAGCACTCTGCTCTTGCCTGAGTTAGCACTGTCAGCAGCAGTAGTACTGCCATGATACACTACATGCCAGTGTGACAGCACGTACCCTGAGCTACTACACCTGTATGTCACACATTCACATAGATAACAGTGCTTTACACGCCTCATATATGCCTGTGTCCCACACATGACACTCACAGCCCTTGCTACTGTAATGACAGCACATAGGTGCATGTATTGTACATAGCATTACATACACTTATTACAGGTTATCAGACTGAGTTGTGTGTCCTGGTTACCAGGGCTAAGCTATGCTTAGCAAGTAGCAACATTGCTGCAGTATAACAGCTAAGCTGATTTGCGCACTGGTAAGTGCTGCCTACACTGTTTAAGTGCCTGTACATTTACCCATAGCTTAGAACCGCTTAGCTTTGCACAAACCCAAGCAAATGTGCTTAAAACTGCTCAGAACTGCCTTAACCACTCTTTAGCTGACAGTCCTTGTTCTGCTCAGCAACAAAATGAACAGCCCTTGTAGGTCTTGAACCCAGGACCCTATACACTGAAGTCACAGCGCTTAACCACTACGCCATGACCACTGTGGTAACAACTGTTGTTTTACCAATATAGCTGTCAATACAAATATTGAGTAGTATTGTACAATTGCCTTTAGTTCCTAATTTGTGTAGTCCTTGTTATTAATATGACTGTTGTATCACATATGTTGTTTTATCATTATGTGTACATAGCAGATACATAAGGTGAGATACATGTGGAAGGGTATACACAAACATAAAGTTTACTCATGACAGGAATATGGTTGTATACATATCATAGGTGTATATACGTCTACATGTACATACACATGTGTACTCATACATATGTCTGTATACACATCTGTATAGTGCTACATATATATGGCCATGTGTACATCTCTTGGTATGTACATGTATATACATGTATATACATATATGTATATATACATAAGTGTATATATAGATATACATATATGTACATATAGATATATGTGTATATAGCTATATATGTATGCATATCCTATGTGTACAGATATGCCTAGTTATGTTGGTGTATATATATATATATATATATATATATATATATATATATAAAACTATATGTGCATATATATCTATTCTGATATACCTACTACTGTCAATATATCTGTAGATATCCATACATATATGTGCATATGTATCACTATCTGTATATGTGTAGACATATATTGCTCTGTATATGTATATATCTGGGTGTGTATATGTATATCTATGTACATATACATACCCATCTATATATATATATATATATATATATATATATATATATATATATATATATATATATATATATATATATATATATATATATATATATATATATACATATATATCTATATATATATATATATATATATATGTGAATATGTATATGTGTACTCATATATATAGATATCTGGATAATTATATGTACATATATTTTCACCATATATGCCTATAGTCCCATCTTCGTAGTGCAAGGGGATGTCAGGTATGTATAGCAGGTATATTAGTAGACTATTGCTACTGTAATTGGGATTGTCTTCACAGACATGGTGTGTGTGTGTGTGTGTGTGTGTGTGTGTGTGGGAGGTCACATCTGCTTTTCACAGGTATGCCATTGGCTATGAACAGACATCCTAAGGACATCATAGTAAGGTACTGCTGCTAGCACGTAATGTCCCTGTGGACTGCAGTAGAGATATTGGCCAATATATGTGGACATTCTGACACACTCTTTACAGTCAAGAGGTATACACAGAACCCTTTAGTGCAAAAGATGTGTACCATGCCTGCCAATATGGATGTTGACAGCCATATAGATGGGTATAACACATAACGACTGGTATACATTTGCCACCATAGGTTATGCATTCAGACACCCCTGCCTGGCCTGACACATAATAATCGCTGGTACAGGGGTGCCATGGCCACATACTACCCACTAGATATTGACATACATTTGTACAGCATCCCACAGCTCTGTCTGCCTTACATGACTGTTAAGGTAGGCCCGGCAGCAGTACATCTGGCAAGTATCTGCACATGACATCTCACTGGGTAAGTACACTAAGCTGCTCGGCATGTAACAATGCATTGTGCCGGCTACAGGCAGACTGGCTCAACACTGGCCTACATCTCCTATGGGGGAATGCACATGTACCTGCATATATAGCAGGTTCTACAGGCATGTCACAGCACAGGTTAAGATACACCTGTGTGAAAGTACATAACCACAACCAAAGTGAAGACAGCCACATATGGTAAGCTAGCATAATATTACAGTATATGGACTATCTGTTCGACACCAACCTTATATGTGCCACTCACAGACTAACCCTACATATACTGGGCTGCTACACAGTTTGGTCTGATGGCTGTCTGTGGTATGGGACATGTGTGTGTATGGCCCTACAAACATGTAAGCCAATATGGTACCATACAGTGGAGCAGCATGTAACATCATATAGGATGGAACCTAGAACAATGACATCTACCACAGTCTGTACACAGGCTAAAGTACACATTAACAATTCACACACTGTTGATATTTACCATAAGTACACAGACCTCAGTACTGTACAAACATCCACAGAATGTCTAGGTTATGTCATCAAATGTAACCCCTACTGTACATAACATGTGTAGCAGTCTGATATCTCACTGGCTTGTTATCAGATATGATGACACTAATTATGGTGTACAGCACATATGCACCTCTTAATGCATGACATATGTACAAAGGTTGACAGAGTTGTGGCTGGAAGCACATACACAGGGCCCATATTTACATGTTGCTGTGATAACCTCATACATTTACTGTTGTAACAGGGTTTGTTGCAACATATGTCCTATGAGGGATATGAAGTCAGTAACTGTCACGGCTTTCACCATTTACAGACTGCAATCCTCACACTACCTTCTGCAGTTCACAGATAGATGCTCCATGGGTAACACATGAAACCAAAGGCACAACACACTGCCCAGTGTGCAGATGACCCTACAGATGTGGATTCCTCATAAACATAGAAATGACATGGCAGGCATTAAAACATTTAAGACAGCCATATCCACACACATACCATTAGACCAACATTACTCCAAATGCAGTATAGCAGCACTTACAGTCTGTAGTCAGGTCAGGCACATCCCTCGCCTGTGTGTTGCCCTGTTTCCACAGTGTATGTTGTTAGAGCTAAATCCCCAATTCATCTGAGATGCTGTTTGCCAAACAACAGATATAGTCCCTGCTCACAGTGAATGAAAAGGGCCAACACCATGATGTTCCTAGATATTGGAGTATGTTTCCATGCAATTGGCTATGGGAATGTTACCACAGCTGTTCCACATGCAGTCAGCTAGGGGAGGGCTGCAATTTGTACAGAGGCCATCAGTTGATCAAGAGCATCACTTAACATACACATGCTGCCTAAGCAAAGCAGGTGTAGGTCTCCACATCGACCAGAGAGGGAGTGAGAGAGGCAGACAGAGGCAAAGACATGTCATGAAGGGGTGGTAGAGTAAAGCTTAAGCATGTTTGTGTCACACACCTACCAGCAGAGGGTATCAAACCCCTGATGACTATGTAGTGCTATCACAGTTCTATGCAGTTATTGGATGCGCCACATAGGTTATTTATTGTGGAGCCCTCAGAACATATATGTGATGGTAAGTGACATCTGCAGTAGGGATATGGTAGCTATATGGTAGGTGACGTACATGTGCCTGTCCGCATGAACAGGTGCCAGTATCAACACAGCCACACTCTCACAGGGATGCACACACATTGACACACTTGGCAAGGCCAGGATTACAACTCATCACTAGTGAGATTGCCACAACACATTACTGTGCAGGTATCACATGCACCACATGGGTCATATGGAGGTTATATGGGCAAAGGGTATGGAGAGGTATCTGACATCAGGCAGCATGCTTCAGTATGCCAATGGGGATTGAAGTGAGTGTGGATGTGATCATATGCATCATACAACACACAGACAAACACACAGGGTGCCAGTACTGACATGCATGGGTGCATTTCTGCACAGGTGTGTGGTGGTCAATTGTACCAGATGGTTATGCAAGGCTAGCTGATGGATATACCTTGGCATCAAGCCACATGACAATGGCCTGCATTGTGGCTCAGGGCTGTAGCTTCTGAATTTGCCCACACAGGTGGGTATTGTATCCCCATCCAGTCACTTGGGTGACTATTGTGTGTGACCAATGCTGTGCATCGCTTGGCATGTATGTGTTCCTTAGTCCATGACATGAACGGTGTCTGGGATGTGCACACCTCCCACATACATGTACAGTGACATGTGGAACTGTACCTGGGGTGTCTGGCCCATGTTGTGTACACAGATTATCATCAGATGTGCCAGTCTTGACCACCTGTGGCAGGAACTGGTAATAGACAGCCGGTTTACCCTGCACCTACATTGATAGCATGCTTATGGCATTCCCTGGTGTCAGTGGCATCATTCCATACAGGGCATGTTTTCAGGCATGGTATGTCCTTTGTGGGTCACATGTGATGGCACCACAAGTATTGCAGGTGTCCATTGGGGAACATGGGGAAAGTGCACTGTCTGCATGTACATGCCTGTTGGACAGATGGACAGGGTGGCATGCCCTCTGTAGCCCACTGCAATCACTCCATAGTTACTATCAGTGGCCAGTATGCAGTGTACTACCCACATATTGACTGTTGCCTAGGCATGTATGAGACATGGGTTGAGAGTGTGCTCTGGGTAATACTGGGGTTGCTAACTGTGATAGCCTGGCCTTGATGTCATATGTATGTGTATGGATTTGCACCCCAGCCTCTCAGCTATTTCACATCTGTTATTCCTGTGCGTTGGACATTGTGATTTATACTAGGGCCAACATATAAGAAATTTGCAAAACCCACTCCACATTGGGCCCAGGTGTCATACACTCACACCCACCTCCACACAGGATACGAGTTACAAACACACGCACACACACACACACACACACACACACACACACACACACACACACACACCTGTCATGTCTGGGAGTAGAACCCCTACCTAATTAGTTTATTACACTACAGCACTACACAGTTATAGTACGCGCCACGGAGATTATTGCAGTACTCCTTCCCCAAAGGTCTATATCATATTGGATGAGAGCAGGATTGCCAAAGTAGGACATTCAAATTGTAGTGAGTGTGACTAGCCCAAAATGCATTGCTCCCTACACAGACAGTGACACATACACAAAACATCCACAACCGACATGTGTGGGTATAGAACCCCTAACAGAGGTCTATATCACACTACAGCATGGAGTTGTTAGAGAACACACCATGGGGATTACTGGATAGCACCTTCCCCAAAGGTGTATTTCATAATGAATGACATCAGCAGGATTGCCAAAGTAGGGCATTTGAAATGTACTGAGTGTGACTAGCCTAAAATGCATTGCTCCCTACACAGAAATTAAAATACACACAAAACATCCACAACCAACATGTGTGGGTTTAGAACCCCTAACAGAGGTCTATATCACACTACAGCATGGAGCTGTTCTAGGATGCACCACAGGGATTACTGGAGAGCTCCTCCCACAAAGGTGTATTTCACAATGAATGACATCAGCAGGATTGCCAAAGTAGGGCATTTGAAATATACTGCATGTGACTAGCCTATAATGCATTGCTCCCTACACAGACATTGAAACACACGCAAAACATCCAGAACTGCCATAGGTGGGAATCGAACCCTACCAGGGGTTCTAAATCACACTACAGCCGTCTGCAGTTATGGCACGCACTATGGCAATTACTGGACTACAACCTTCCCAGAGGTGTATTTCTGGGTGGATGACATCAGCAGCCTTGCCAAAGTTGAGCATCTGAATTGTAAGGAGTGTGACTACCCTAAAGAGCATTGCTCTCTACACAGGCAGGGTCAGACAGACACACCCACAAACCCTTGCCAAGTTTGGGATTAGAACACCTACCTAACTAATTTATCACACTATAGCAGTATGCTTTTACAGGACACGCTACAGAGATTACTGGGCTACAAGCTTCCCAGAGGTGTATTTCTAGGTGGATGACATCAGCAGCCTTGCCAAGGTTGAGCGTTTGGATTGTAGGGAGTGTGACTACCCTAAAAAGCATTGCTCTCTACAAAGACAGAGTCAGACAGACACACACACACACTTGTCATGTCTGGGATTAGAGCACCTACCTAACTACTTTATCACAACACAGCAGTACACAGTTACAGGACACACTATGGAGATTACTGGCCTACAAGCTTCCCAGAGGTGTATTTCTAGGTGGATGGCATCAGCAGCCTTGCCAAAGTTGAGCATTTGAATTGTAGGGAGTGTGACTACCCTAAAAAGCATTGCTCTCTACACAGACAGACACACACACAGTTGCCAAGTCTGGGATTAGAACTCCTACCTAACTAGTTTATCACACTACAGCAGTACACAGTTATGGGACACGCCATGGAGATTACTGGGCTACAAATCTCCCAAAGGTGTATTTCACAGTGGATGACCCCAGCAGGCTTGTCATAGTAGGGGTATGGGGAGGGCAGTGTGTGTGCATGGGCCATAACCCATTCATCTAGGGGCTGACATGCCACATCCGGGCACACACAGGGTTATATTTCACAGGTACGTGTATACAGCTGCTAGATGACTACTTCCTTGTACAGTCATGTTGCACAGCTGGCACGTGCACCACATAGTCTGTAATGCTGACAGATACTGGTGGCTAGTATCTGCAGTGAGTGACATCTGAACCTCATGTGGTTGGGGCCCTTTGGCTGTGTGCTAGGTGGGACAGGCCTGAATGGCTCCTTGTCACAGTCACCCTCTTCCACACATCTATGTATGTCTACCTTTAGCTTATTATAGTGTATTGTCCTTACATATATGTCTGTATTCCTATCCACTGTGTGTGCAAGGCATGAGTGGTGTATACTGATGAGTGTCTGCACTAACAACTGCGACTGCCAGATATGTCTGGTCCACTGGTGTTTGCACACATGGCCTTCATGTGTTTAAGTGACTGAGCATGCCCGGTATGACCTTTCAGTATGTTGTTGACTGACATTGCCTTGATTTCTCTGTGTGTGAGCATGCCCAGTATGCCCATCTGTATTTAATGTGTGGATCGAGTCCAGGTGGTTTGTACTGCAGTGCTGACCTT
Organism: Protopterus annectens; assembly: GCF_019279795.1. Taxonomy (NCBI): domain Eukaryota; kingdom Metazoa; phylum Chordata; order Ceratodontiformes; family Protopteridae; genus Protopterus; species Protopterus annectens. Next base: position 597,047,292 of record NC_056730.1, on the reverse strand, counting down.
TGTGTTGTACACCAACAGGTAGCATGCTGTTTCTGCAGGGTATACATCAAGCATTTGGCATTGACTGTTCCTACATTTCTGCATAGGATGGTGGGATCACCTGACTATTTCTACACAGATTGGGGGGGCACACCTGACTGTTACTACATTTCTACGTAAGATGGGGGGAGGCACACCTGACTATTTCTACATTTCTACACAGGTCTGGGGGGGGGGACACCTGACTGTTATTACATTACTACGTTAGATGGGGGGAGGCACACCTGTCTATTTCTACATTTCTACACAGGATTGGGGGGCACATCTGACTGTTACTATATTCCTACTTAGGATAGGGGGGCACACCTGAATATTTCTACATTTCTACACAGGATTGGGGGGGTAGGGCACACCTGACTGTTATTACATTACTAAATAGCATGGGTGAAGGCACACCTGACTATTTCTACATTTCTACACAGGATTGGGGGAAGGGCACACCTGACTGTTATTACATTACTACGTAGGATGGGAGGAGGCACACCTAACTATTTCTACACAGGATTGGGGGGCACTCCTGACTGTTATTACATTACTACATAGGATGGGCGGAGGCACACCTGACTATTTCTACATTTCTACACAGGATTGGGGGGAGGGCACACCTGACTGTTATTACATTACTACGTAGGATGGGTGGAGACACACCTAACTATTTCTACACAGGATTGGGGGGGCACACCTGACTGTTATTATATTACTACATAGGATGGGCGGAGGCACACCTGACTATTTCTACATTTCTACACAGGATTGGGGGCACACCTGACTGTTATTACATTACTATGTAGGATGGGGAGGCACACCTGACTATTTCTACATTTCTACACAGGATTGGGGGGAGGGCACGCCTGACTGTTATTACATTACTACATAAGATGGGGGGAGGCACACCTAACTATTTCTACACAGGATTGGGGGGGCACACCTGACTGTTATTACATTACTATGTAGGATGGGGAGGCACACCTGACTATTTCTACATTTCTACACAGGATTGGGGGGGCATACCTGACTGTTACTACATTTCTACATAGGATGGGGGGAGGCACACCTGACTATTTCTACATTTCTACACAGGACTGGGGGGAGGGCACACCTGACTGTTATTACATTACTAAGTAGGATGGGGGGGGGCGCACCTGAATATTTCTACATTTCTCAACAGGATTGGGGGGAGGGCACACCTGACTGTTATTACATTACTACGTAGGATGGGGAGACACACTTAACTATTTCTACATTTCTACACAGGATTGGAGGGGGCACACCTGACTGTTATTACATTACTACGTAGAATGGAGGGGCACACCTGACTATTTCTACATTTCTACACAGGATTGGTGGGGGGCACACCTGACTGTTATTACATTACTATATAGGATGGGGGGGGCACACCTGACTATTTCTACATTTCTACACAGGATTGGGGGGGGCACACCTGACTGTTATTACATTACTACTTAGGATGGGGGGAGGCACGCCTGCCTATTTCTACGTTTCTACACAGGATTGCGGGGGGGGCACACCTGACTGTTATTATATTACTATGTAGGATGGGGGGAGGCACACCTGACTATTTCTACATTTCTACACAGGATTAGGGAGAGGCACACCTGACTGTTATTACATTACTACATAGGATGGGGGGAGGCACACCTGACTATTTCTACACAAGATTGGGGAGGGCACACCTGGCTGTTATTACATTATTACATAGGATGGTGGGCACACCTGACTATTTCTACATTTCTACACAGGATTTGGGGGGCACACCTGACTGTTATTATGTTACTATGTAGGATGGGGGGGGGCACACCTGATATGTGTACACATTTTCTCTGATGGTACTGGTATGTCAGGTACTCCATTTCTTTCTGTATTCTTACCTATCATGCTGACTAGAGGCATACCAGTGTACTACAGATCATAGCTTTGGTTGCCCTACATATTAGTGTCTGACTTCCTACCCTTCAGAATTAACATCCCACTGCCTGCCTGCTGTAATCTGTCTGTGTAGGTCTGGGGGGGGGAGGTTAACCATAGCCATCATTCAGGGGCCATAGCACAGGCTATGTTTCAGTTTGTCTACACCTGTCCTGCTGGCTGAGACTGTTGTTGGGTATGTGAACTGCCCTGACTGGCATGTTTGAGTCATATGGACACACATGTTGCTCAGCACATTTCCTGCAGTGGGTTTTGTCACCCCATGCAGTACTGGCTACTATGGTGACTTCAGTATGTGTTACAGATGTCATGGTGCCACTATGGGTGTCTACTGTCTGCTGCCATAACATTCAGCGACAGAATTCCCTTGCATGCTCACATCCATACCATAGATACAGGTAATGACACATTGTGCTCCATTTGGCAACTGGTAAGTTGATTGACTTACCTTGAGGGTGTGCCAGACTTGCAGATGGTGCTGGAGGGCTGCCTATGTCGGATGCACATAGTACACTCCCTATACATGGTTGAGCACAAGCAGTGTCATGTCTGGAATCACTTTTACTGTATGTGTGAGTCAGAGAGAGGTGTCATTCCCTGGGTCCCTACTGTGTCAGTGTATGTGCTATGTGTTGTCTGTTTTCCGTGGCCTCGGCATACTGGGCATGCCTCCATCTGTCTACTGGGGCAGGCTCAGGTTGTTCCTCCTCTGAGTCACTCTGTGCCTGTGCAGGCCTTAGCACTGATGGGAGGCTGTGTGGCCCTGCCCCATGCTGTTCCTGATGCAGCTGTTTCCACAGGATCATATTATGTAGCATGGCACATACAATAACAATTTGGGTACATGTAGCTGGTGAGTACTGCAAGGCTCCACCAGATGTGTCCAGACACTGGAACCATGACCTCAGCATCCCAGACACATACTCTATTATAAGTCTGGTCTGTGCGTGTGCCTCATTATGGCATTCTTGTTCAGGTGTGTGTGCATTTCTGATGGGTGTCCTCAGCCACAGCTCCAGTGTGTAACCAGCATCCCCCACTAGGTGATCGTAGGGGATGTCCCCATTGGCAAATCTCTGGTACAGCTGCATCAGATGCCTTATGTGGGAATCGTCATAGCTTCCAGGGCAGCCAGCACACACATTCATTATAATGCCCCGGACATTGTATACGACCTGGCAGTTGATGGAGGAGATTCCCCTGCGGTTGATGTAGCACCCTACCCTGATCACCAGGTGGTGCTTTGATGCATATATGCGTGCAGTCTATAGCACCCACTACCTCAGGGTATTCTGCTATTTGGAGGAAGAGATGCATATTGCTGGCCAACACCTCACGGGTGTTGAGGAAATATACGTGCTCACTGACATGTGCTGACATGGCATTCAGGAACTGGTGGAATACCCTGGATGCTGATGCCTGTGAGATCCACATGATATCCCCAGTTGAGCTTTGGGAGGTACCTGTGGCTAGTATTCCTAGGCCTACACATACCTTGGTATCCACTGGGATGGGTTCCCCCTCGGTCAGTTTGGTGTGTCAGGTGTAGATGGCACAGCTCAACAATTTGCTGTAGGAGGTCTCTTTCCACCCTATAGCACTCCACTATCTCCAGCTCATGTAGCCCCTGGTACACTCTTCTCCATCTCCTCACTGTGGGTTGATCAGCAGCATTCACATCCTCACCACCCTCAGCCTCTTGCTCATGTTGCTCTATGTTGCCTGCTGCAGCCTTTCTCATTTTGTGGGTTTGTTTGTTAAAATTTCCCCGCTTGTATACACCAGTGGTGTAGAGTGTGGGAAAAGCCAGAGTGAAGGTGCTTGCATAGTTTATAGTTGTGATCTGGGCTGGGCTGGTTTGCTGCCTGTGTAATTGGCTGATTCTGATACATTTCACCTGCCAGCTATGCTAGTTCTCCTTGATTACCTTCCTACTGCTGTTTTCCCTTCCCATTGCCTTCCTATTTAAGCCAGGGTGTGCGCCGTGCAAACAGAGTGCTGAAATGTGCACAGTGCTGCTATTTCCTGGTTTAACTTCTGTTTTCTTCCTGTAAAGCCCAGTGCATAGCGTGCACACCTGCTTAGGCTTTGTAAAGAGTGCTAGGCAGGTTTAGATGCACCCCCTAGCTTAGCTGCGTTAAGCTACAAAAAAACCTGAGCCATAGGGCTCCAGTCTGCTTACAGTATGCCTGACACACACCACCATGATGTCACCTAACTCCTAGGTTTGCACCAAGCTATTCCTACTCTTACACTGTTGGGACCTGACTCACATGCTAGGGAAAACTGGGATTCACTATCCTTCCCCTCATTTGCATAGGATTGCCTGCTAATGCATAGTTACATGTCTCACACTGAACCTCCCCCCTTAGCAACCACTACTCACTGGTCATGTTGTCTTCTGCCTACCATTGACTTGCATGGCAGAATACTGATTTTAGTTAGAATGCTTAATTTAGGTTCATTTTGTTATTTTCCGCCCCAATCTCGTTTGTGCTCTGCTGCCCTACGCTTAAACAGCCGAGATCGGCAAAAAAAAAAAAAAAAGGTTGATTTTTGTATTTTTTTTACTGTTTGCAATGCCAAAGGCCTTATACTTGGTCATTGGCATGCTTACTACATGATATGCAGCCTTTATTTGCAGCTGTCACTGCTGCATTTTGGATTTTGCAGAAATGTTCTAGGTTACTAACCGAGTACATTTCTGCAGATAGCACTAGTCCTGCACAGATGGTTGCAAGCTTCCTGGATTGCAAAATTACCACATTTGCATAGATTTCTCCTGTAAATGGGGTGATTTGGATACAAGGGCTTAGTCCATGCAGGATTAGTGCAGGAGTGCTCGTGCACACCCCTCTAGGCTGTTCCTGGATTGCACGGCAGACATTGCCTGCTTCAGCTCCTGCACCGATCTTGCACGCCGTGCAAGCTATAGAGAATCCGGGGGATGATGTATCAGTTTAACACCTGTAAAATATATTAGTGATTTATTAACAAAATCTGTACATCTAAAAGCAGAAAAAGATACATAATATATCATAAAGAACTACATTAATCAAATCACTAAATAATTTATATCTGTCCATAACACTTCATTATTATAGTTATCAAATTGCAAAAAACATCTGTGAGTATCTATAAGATTTCACAATATTTTTCTTAGTTTTGCAGATGTGTATTAATTTATTTTTCAGCACTGAAGACCACTGTTAGTTCATCTATAGAAATATGTCACAAAGCATAACATAATTATTTCAGTTGTGTAAAAAGTATCATGCTATTGCTTGGGCTAAATTAATAAGTGTACATACTAAGTCTGTGTTGCAAATGAAATTGATCATGTATGACCAGCTTAAATGTTTGGCAACCAATTGTATATAATTAGTTCTATGTAACAGTGTCAACTTTTTTCATACTTGGGTACTCTAATACCATTTATTTTGCAGAACTGATATGTGTTGGCAAAACAGGTCCTATATCACTTTTTACAATTCTAACTAGGAGCCACTTTTATTTATTTATTTACTTAGTTTTTACTTTAGTTTAACTGGGTAAGACACAACAGAAAAAAATTGTTTTTTTTTTAATAGTGGCCAGGAACATTGAAGTGTTTCCCATTATACATGGCTTACAATACATTACAGTAACTTGACACCAGAAGGAGACAATACACTTCTGTAGTCTGTCTTGTAAGTACTTATAATATTCTGTATAGCCTCCATCCCTAACTTGCATGTTACCATTTTGTCTCCTGCCCAGTACTTTCCTAAATACCCTATAGATTCCCTTTTCATCGGTCATTGCAATAGTCCATTTCATGAGGCAATAATCCCATCTGTGAAGACATACTTTCAAAAATCCAGGAAGTAATTAGCTCCTTTGTTTGCTGCTTGTACCTCCCCTCTGGTCCCTGTGCCCTTTCTGTCCAACTTGAATTCCATACATTCCCCTGAGATGTTCTTGTGAACAAATATATCTTCTGATATCATGTAAGAAGAGAGCTAGCTTCTCTGCTCTGGTAATGTCCTCTCATCCAAACTTCCATCCTATACAGCTTTCTGGTGGAAATCCTGTGGAATTCTTCCAGTAGCATGATGTCTCTTTCATTGTATGGCCTTAAGAGCTACAGTCACTAATCAAGGTATAGGGGAAATATTGATTTTTTTACTTCTGCAGTCTTGCCTCCTGCAGATGCACCCAGCATTATTTGCATCTGCTATTGCCCTTTCACTCTGCTCCTTGTGGTCCATTCTAGGTGAGATTAATACCACCAGGTCCTTTTTCTACTCTGCTTCCACTAAAAAACCATCACAAATACAGACTCTTAAATAGCATCCCCTCAATTAATAACCCCACTTAATATAAATCACATGTCCAGATTAGAATGAATAATTAATTAGCTTACAAAAAATGCTCAGTTCATTCTTTAAAAATTAATAAACATTCTTTTAATAAAATGTATATATAAACATTGTAACTAATACACAAATAAAATACATATATAATACATATAAACATCATATAAAAACTAAACCCTGTCTCATTAAGCTCCTTAATTTTAATATACATGCTAGTGAACACACGTCATTGATGCCTGGATACCTAAAGGCATCAAACCAAAGCTGCCATAAAAGCTTGCATCTTTCCAACCCATTTGTGATGTTTTTTTTAGTCTGAAGAAGTACAGATACTACTCTGTACAAAAGCGGTAACTCAGCTTGGTTCAATAAACAGTTTTGGAGCATTTTTCTGCAGTGCTCATTGCCCCTTGCCATTTTTTTGTTTTTTTTCAGTTGCTTGTTTTTAAACCAATTGTCAAACTAGGTTTTCAATGAAAACTTTCCTAGGGTAAAATGATGGTTTGCCACCATCTGGAATTTTTCACTTTCCCCACTGTAGAGCAATCTCAGAGTTGATATATTTATTTAGGGGCGGTGGGAGTGGGGGTGGAGGGCATAGCCCCCACCTGTGTAGGTATTTATTTTATTTTTTTTTTCCACGATTGCTAGGGTGGACTAACATCAGTTTGCCCTAGGAAAGTTTCACTGGAAAGTTAGTTCAATAATTAGTTTGTTCGCTGAATAGTTGTTCGAAGAAGAGGCATTCACTAAATAGTGATTTGACAAAGTGATATAGACCCAGGCTTTGGTACTGAACATTATAACACAGGCAGAGTTTGTATGAAATAAAGTCAAGGTTAATTTGACCCACTGACCTTTAAGTTAATCCACACAGACATTATTAGAGCAATTTTAATAAATTATTTACTGAGTTGTTGCTTGGTGCTTCCTCTCTGTACAAGGCCTTTCAAGAATATGGATGATTGTGCATAACATTCCTGTGGAATCAAAATTGAAACAACCACTTACTTAAAAATATGTGCATCAATGCTTCCTGTTGGAGTATTTTCTTATTTTTAATATAAAAAGGGGCTTTGTGTCTTTGTTGGTGTTTCTTTCATGAGAGCCAAGAACAATTTCTGCACTGCAAGATTTGTTTAATAAAGAGATGATACCTTTAACAGCTGGAGATCAAGTCAAATTCTGAAACTTCTTGTTAATAAGGAACACTAATTATCTGTAGTCACGGTGACATTGAAAGGTCAAAAATAATTCAAGGACAGCAATGCAAATGTTGCAATAATATTTCAGGACTTTGGATGTAATGGGATGACACTAGATAAATAGGTGAAGAAAAAAGGATGAAGGATGCACATAGGTAGGTGTACTTTGGCAACATAAATAAGAAGTAACCGGGAAGGTACTGTGTTTTAAAACCAGAGTTACAGACCTGCAGTGAAATTTGGAATTAGTTTAGGGTGCATTTAAATGGCTGCCAAGTACTTTCTTTCATAATAGATGGCAGAGATGTACTAAATAAGGCAGCATGATTAAGAATTGTTAACATCATGAATTACTGATATTAGCAAACAGGATAATTCATAAACACGTATGACAGTAAGTGAAACTGGGAAGGGAGTTAAGCTGGTATTCCTAAAGAATACTAGCCCACAGCTGGTAAGGTACTACACAAGTGGTAATAAACAATGGAGAAATAGTTGCTGAAATGCATAGCATGCTAGAAAAGAAATTAGGCTGTTGTTGCTAAACCCATTTTGAATCATGGTAGTTGTTTGTGGATACTATTTTTATCTTCTTAACTAGCTGCATATAACTTAGGGAGATTTCTGTAATAGAAAACAAACATGCTTAGCACTAAACCTTTTGAGAGTAAGCAGTGGCAGTATAAAATCCATCTTTACTCCTCTTTGAGCAGTCATCCTTTTATTTTTACGTTGCTTTATGTAGAGTTGGTTGTTCCTTTTGTCATTAATTGCTTGCTACCAATCTGGTCTCTTCATTTGGAAATAGACCAGTCTGATGGTACACTTTTCTCAGTGTGCCTTTTTTTGGATCTGTATAATTTTGGAATTTCTGATCTCGATGGTGCAGTTTTCTCAGCATGCTTTCCTGGGTTTGTGCAAGTATTGAAAAGCCTGAACCTTTTAGTACATTTTCACAGCATGCCATCCTTGATGTGTGTAGCTATCAGAATGTCTGACTCTGATGACTTGCTTTTCCCACCATACCTTCTTGTGACTGTTTCATTTCTGAATTGCATGAACATGAATGCCGTTCTTTGGGACTTCCACAGCTTTCAGAATGGTTTCACATTAGTTTCTGTAATTCTTAGACTGTATGGTCCTGATGTCATTTTTATGAACATGCCCTCGTAAGCTTGTGCATTTAGTCTGTCCCTGACTACCTTTCCTTCCTAGCTTGGAACACATGTCTCTAACACTGCTACCTGACGACTAGGCGGCCATCAGATACGTACCTGATCTATTCTTAAATTGGGAATACAGATTAGTGGGCATCATAAAATTACACCCTAGCTTGTGGGCTAATGTACAGGCATATAGGTTACTTACTTCTGAATGAAATCAGAACCTTTAAAATACCAAAAGTTGTAACCGTACTACCTAACCATATAAAATGTAAGAGTTCATAAAGCACATACCTGTAAGCAACCATGACTAATAAAAGTGATCAAACTGTGAAGGCAGTGAAAATAATCATAAAGAAAGAAGGATTTGAAATTCCAACATATAGATCAAAGAACATGAAATGTAAAGAGAAAATTCAAGGGGTTGGATGAGTAAACCTAAGAATATAACAAACAAAAAAATCTATGTCAGTTTCAAGAAAGCATTTTTCTATAAAATAAAGATATTCAGTGACAAGAGGATGTAGTAAAATAAGTTTGGTGCAAGTAAGTGCCAGCTGTTGGAAAAGCCAAACATATGTGTCATGTCCGCATTAAAAATGTGTTATGCCCAAAAAAACAAAAAAAAAAATGTGAACATACCAATTAGAGCAAAAAAGGCTAACAACAGGTAGAAAGGAGGTGTTAAAGGAAGGCAACACAGTACAAAGAAGATAGCAAAAAAGCAAGAAAGATACATTAATTTTTCTAAGTTTTATAAATACACTGAAAAAAAAACATAAAAGAAATGAAAAGTGGTTGTCACACTGAGGTAAGGTTTGCTACAGAAAACTATAAATGGTCATAACACAAGGACAAGTGGCACTTAGCTGTTGAAAGATTGTGCTTGTATACTAGCAGGTAATATATGCATTGGTTTACTACAGTAGCCAGATTTAGACAGTAAATATTGTCAATGCATATCTCAGATAATATACCCAGTGCTGCAGGTCAGAACATTTACTGAGAGGGGAAATGAGGTACTTTCTTATGAATGAGCAGCTATACCTGCTGTTAAAGGTCAGTTTTGCTTACTAACTACAGCAGCAGTAAATTTACTCAGAAAATGTTTAAAGGAATGCATACCACAGTACTTATTGGGACAATATGGAGACAAAAAAAGATGTCTCCCTATCAGAATGTCTACATATCAGACCGGAAGCTACCTGTGTACCTGCCTTTAGTACATGTATCCCTCTCTCATGTATCTCAGTAAAAAATGCTGTTAAAGCTGAAGCATTTATGACAACTAACTGACAACATAAGTTCCCAGCAGAAATGTATAGACAGCCTAGTGGAAAAAATAGAAGATGGAGATGTAAATGTGAACTAAATTCATTTAGTCCCCAAAAAATTTAATAACCCTCTGCAATTAATGTCATCATATCTGTGACACAAACTCACTTTTGGGAAGCAGCTGAACTGCATTTGTTTATCAGCAAAGACAAGAGAACTAATAAAAATCTGTTCATCACTGTATGAGCCTGGTTGTCAACTCCAAACAACATAATTCATATGCTGTACTGAATTAGCCTGTCATGTTGAAGTTTCCACATCAGTGCAGCTCCCTTCAAAGAATATTGGGCTTTGGAAATTTCTGCTTTCTCAGCTTTAAAACAGTAGTATGACATGAATTGAAATTTGGAAATTTATTTTGTCTTCATACAATCCAGAAGCTTGTCTCTTATTAAAGAACATCGCTTTATCCTTCACAAGTTGCTGCTCAGGAAATAATAGTCTTCCATTTTATACAGTAGGTGCAGTTATTACCTGGTTTCTGACCATGAGCAACAGCCTCATTCTGCTTCTAAGGAATAGTATCATTATACATTTTGTCTATTAATTTTACATTTTATATGAATGTCTGTGTGTGTGTGTGTGTGTGTGTGTGTGTGTGTGTGTGTGTGTGTGTGTGTGTGTGTGTGTGTGTGTGTGTGTGTGTGCGCATGTATTTTCCCTGTCACGTGTTTGGTTAACAAAACCATTTGACTCTGTTAGCGAAATAAAAAACAGGGATAGTATGTGAATTTTACCTAGCTTGTTTTTAACAATACATTTTTCATTCATTTAATTAACTTTTTGATACATGCTTTCATCTCTAAAGGGGAACTGAAGCCAATCCTGGCAACTAAAAGCAACAAGCCAGAAAATCAATACCAGATGAGATACAAGTCTGCCATAGGCATGCACTCTCTCTCACACACACAAGATGGAAGTTCCTTAGCAATTGGACACAGGGTATACTTTTCAAGTGTCCCTAGTTTTGCATAATTTCTCTGATTTTGAATCATAGCTTTATTATGCCCTTCATGTTTTTTTTTATTTCTGTACATCATTTGAGGATTGCAGTCAATCAATAATGCCAGGCATTAGAGTTTCATAGGTAAATACTAGGCAATTAGTTGGTAAACTATTAAAGGCCTAGCCAATAACCTGAGATCAGAATCAAATCCTGCACCTTATGATTGTGAGGTGAAGTCCTTAACCATTATGCCAGTCCTCCCACTCATCGTACTTTTTATTGCTCAAAAAAATGTATGTTGATGGAAAACCCATTTTATTACTTTTTTAAAATGAATTAGAGTAATATTCTTGAGCAAAGAATTTCAGAGACGTGCAGTGAACACAGTAAATGGCATGCAGTAAAATGAAGGAGAAATGCTGATGAAATCCTGAAGGATTTTGTACCAGCACTTGTGTTGTAATATTTTTAGCTGGAATTCTTCAGGGATGAGTACAATAGAAACGCTGCACCTGGGTATGGGCAATGCAGACATGTATAGCAAAGTGGGAACCTGACAAAGAAATCTAACCTTAAAAATAGTCAGTGGTATAGCTGTCTGAATTCAAGGTAACACTGACACAAAGAAAACCATCAGAAATGTTCTTTGTTTTATTGTTCATGTGATGTCTGTGTGCAACACTTGCATGATATAGACCAAAGACCCTTGGTTAGTAAACTCCATGAATGGTGATAGCTGTTTGTGGGATCAGTATATGAAATAGATGTGATTCAACAGCACATACATCACAAGATGGGTTGCAAACTGGCTAAGTGACAGAACCCACATGGTCAGAGTTGCTGGAGCCATGTCAGACTCAAAGCCTGTCACAAGTGGTGTCCCACAGGGCTCAGTCCTGGGTCCACTCTTGTTCGGCATCTACTTTTCTGAAGTACAAGCAAACACAGGAGGGTTATGGCTGACAAAGTTTGCAGATGACTGCAAACTGGGCGCCATAGTCGAAAACACATCTGACACAGATATCCTTCAGAAGGGCCTCACAGAAACGGATAACTGGTGCCAGAGCCATGGCCTAAAGTTAAATGCCAAGAAATGCATAGTCATACCCTTCGGGAAAAACAAGGTTACCCCTAGCTACCATATAGGTGGCAATCCACTGAGCACAGAAGAAGTCATCAGGGATCTGGGGACCCAGGTTGACAGTAGCCTTCCCTTTGACACTCATGTTGCTAAAGTAGTTAGGAAAACCTTCTACATTGCCCACCTGATCATGAAGGGATTCACATCTAGATCAAGGGAGGTCATCGTCCCCTGTACTCATCACTCATTAGACCTATGATTGAGTACAATGCCCCATTCGGAATGTATCTGACCCGACACCTGCAGCAGCTGGAAAGGCCCCAAAAGTTCCTCACCAAAAGGATAAAGGGTCTCAAAAATATGTCTTATGCTGCCCGACTGAAAGAACTCCAGCTCTATTCAGTCTCATACCGCTTGCTCAGAGGTGACCTGTGCCTGACATATAAGGCCATGTCAAACCCTGATTTGATGAATATGCTTCACCTCAAAAATCTAGATCCCTCAGAACCACAAGGGCGGGAGACTTAAACCTTGACACGGTTATTAATAGAACGTGCTGGAGGGACAGATTCATCACCCAGAGACTCCCTCTGCTGTGGAACAAAATCCCGGTACATGTGAGGCAGAGCACCTCGCTGGCCTTGTTCAAGAGGAATCTTGACCAATGGATGGGGGATCGCAGATATACCCCAGGGATTACTTCAGTGTCACTGCTTGACAGAGGCACAGCAAAATAATAGGCATAGTTTTATTCAAACTAAAGGGGTGGCGAAAGCCAAATAACTATGGGCTAGGCTTATAAATGCCCTTGGGCAGATAGCCTAGTATGAACCTATGAACCTATGAACCTATGGATGAGTGAAAAGCAGTTACGTACAACCATAGATAAAGGTAACAACATTTCAAATCGCAGTAGGGGAAATCTTGCTAAGACAGGCAACCTGTGTGCTGCCATCACATATAACAAAAATAAAATGGACTGCAGAACAAGTGAAGGCAGCCTTGCAAAAAGCAAGACTATTTTTTCAAACTAGACAATCTGTTGTTTTTTATGGGAACAAAATCCCACAGCTGTCTGTATCCCCTGTTTAATATAATTAGCTCTCATTGAAATGTTTATAAAAATGTTGCTAAAAGTTTAGATTAAACTACAGTCATTAAGAAACACTGTGCTTAATAGCAGGTCCACTAATCAGTCTGGAACACAAGCAAAACTGCAAAACTATTACCAGTTGTTCTGACCCATTTCAGCACAATGGTATAGGCTAAATAATATTGCCTTAATGATGCTACAAATAAAATAATGCAGTAAACCTGGTAAAGTTTGAAGCATAAATCCTAGGCAGTACCTCAAATAAAGTTTATTGGCTCGAATATTAAAAAGCCAAATAATATTACTCCTTCATGGCATTATTTAATTTTGCTATACAAGCCATCAGTCAGTATTACAAAATTATTTGCCTTCAGCTCATTCATGACGTGTTTATGCCCTTCTGTGGTCACCAAGAATTCATAATTGGGAATACCCTCTGCTAAGGTCAACATGTCTTGATAAAGGTTTAACATGTGTTGCTCTGCTCACTCAGACTATGACAACCATGAATACTTTACCATTATTGTCCCAGTCACAGCATCTTTGCGATTCAACACATAGTAATTAATAGTATTACTTTTTATTTTGTCACATCATTTTCAGACTTTCTCTAGATACTTTAATAGCAATTAAAGAATGGGTGACCTATACATTCTCCAGCAAGATGTCACTGTACACATACCTCTCAACCTGAAAACATCAAAAATCTGGACAAAGGCCCATGGAAAGTAGGTACAACCGACCAAAAATCAGGATGCTAATTAACATAAAATATGCATACATAATCATGTAACCCATCCATTGCAGTGGGATTGTGGGATACCAACATGAAGATTCAAGTCCCTTAATAATAATAAATAGTGGCAGACATTTGAATTTCAAACTTCATATCCCCTCAGAAAATACATAATATATAAAACCAGTTATTCTGTCTGAGTCTACAGGAGCAATATTTAAAATCTGTCCTTATTTTTTTGGTCTCTGTCCCACCATTATTTTTGGCTTTGTCCAGATTTCTTTCTCTGAGAGATTGAGAGGTATGATAACATTTTTTATTGTATTAATGACAGCATTCTGCCCCTTTGCTATGTAATTTGATTATTATAAGTTTAGCTCTCAGTTTTAAGTCTCCAAAATGTGGAGCACTGGCTATCTACCTGGTAAGAAACGTTTGCAGCAGCAATCTGTTTATTACTGAAATACTGACTCCTAAGTTACAGCAACCTTAAGACCCAAAGCTAGCAAAATGAATTTGTGCGTTATCTTTCAAAGTCACACAATGACTCTCTCCAGCTTCACATTTGCTGCCTGACATATAAGGAAAAATAAATTTGCCCATATGTTGCTCCACTGCTTTCACAAACTCATCACAGTTCGTAGGCAATAAGGCAATTAGGCAAAAATTAGGATGAATCATGAAAAAAGAAAAAGTGAGTTGCCAAAAGAGGATCTAGTCCAGTGTGGAACATGTCCCTCTCCCTCCCAATCTAGGACAAGTAGTATATATAATATTATAAATCTTATGCACATTGTTTGCTGGTTTCCATTTTTTCTATATTCTAGGCAGTGGTGGATAAGGAAGAGGAATGACAGTCCTCTTACAGATTTTTTTTTAACTATGTGATTTTTCTTTTTCAGATTTTGTGAGGGGGCTGCCCCTTGGCATTTTGTGTTGTAGGGATTACAATTATTTCATCCTGGTGCAGCATTGCATACCATTTACATGGACTGCAGCACTTTGCCGCTCTCCTTTTAGTGTCAATTAAAGGGCAGTAATCTAGCTTTTTATCCATGTAAGTTACTTACAGTATATATTATACAACAGTATACCTGTATATTTTGTAAACACACATCACAGTACTGGTAATACAGTATGTGCGACAGCTTCTCTCCCTTTGCTGCAGGCTAGAAGTCACACATAGGACATAGTTTGCTGCTACACTTCGTTCTACATCAGTCACCTGGCACTTCTCCAAGGTCCTGCCATGATTCTGAAGCCAGGGGGAGGTGGATTATCATGGACAATGTAAGCGTTATGCACCACTTCACTCAGAAAGTTAACAGAACAGCACATTTTCCATTACCATGCATTTCTGAACAATAAGAAGTATGTAACTGATGTCTGGCATTAATGAGCAGGTTATCCAGATAATCAGAAGGAAGGCCAGTAATTCCATTCAGTCAGGACAACTCATGTATTACATTGGTAGTGTTCTATCACCAGAAGGTTTTCAAAATTAATTCAGGAAACTGCATCCACCTACATCCTCAAATATTTCTTCCCCAGATTCAAATCCACCAGAATTTCTTTCACCATTTCACTTTAAATTAATCAAACGTGATATTGAACAGATAACCCCCAAGGTTCAGATTCTTACCTGGAGGCTGGAACCAGAGGAAGTCAAGCCACCAGAGAGAAATTTTCTCATCCTGTCTGGCCTGATCCTCCTGGGTATGGGTCTAGGATTTCTTCCTGGATTTGAAGCAGATGCTGGGTGGACCTTTCAGGGACTCGGAAGTGGACAACAAACACAACAACTTGTCTTGAACTTGCACCTTGCTCCTTCTTGGCTTGGCTGCCACTAGCAGAAAGTTTAACTTACTTAACTAATAACTAGACTAATTAAATATAGCTCCTCTCCACGTCACATGTGCTGCTGTGTGTGAACGTTCAGCCAATGCAGTCAATGATAACAGTATGACTGAACATACCTAAAAAAACATTAACAGACACAGTCCGAGGAGCTGTATTCTGACAGGCTGGCTGCAGCTGATGTCATTGTGCATGCCCTGCATGCAATGACATCAGCAACAACTCCAAAAAATAAATAAACAAAGAAAGGAATTAAAGGGGCCACTCAGGAATTTGTGGCACCCCATTATTTTTACCTCAAAACCGGTTAATACAGAGGAATTCAGTACTGTTGAGAGTTATGACTGTACAGGATATTGCCCGTGGAAAAATAAGCCTGCCACTTTATGGGAGCTGGAGCTCTGACCATAAAGAAGTTAGTGGACACCATTATTTTATGTTCACTGAGCAGCGCTTTTACTGTTTAGTGAGTGCAAAATTAAAACAAACAAAAAAATTATTAAAAAAAAATAGAAAAGTGTGTGTGTGTGTGTGTGTGTGTGTGTGTGTGTGTGTGTGTGTGTGTGTGTGTGTGTGTGTGTGTGTGTGTGTGTGCATTTGTGTTTACGTCTGTGTTTGTGAGTGTATGTGTGCATGAAAGTGACAGTAAGATCGATGAAGCTATTATTTTACACTCACTAAGCAGCGCTTTTGCTGTTTAGTAAGTGTAAAATTAAAAAAAAACATTAAAAAATGAAAAAAGAAAAGTGTGTGCGTGTTTATGTTTCTGTTTGTGTGAGCATATGCATGCTTGCATGTATGAAAGCAGAACTGTGTTTGTGTGACAGAGAGAGTGAGACAGATCAAGCAGTGTCAACAGCAGTTAGGAGTTATGCATACCTCTCAATCTCTTAGTGCAAGAAATCTGGATAAAGCCTAAAATAAAAGCTGAAAATACAAACTGATCTTAAACATTGTTGCTATAAAATTAAAAAAGTTACTAGAATAAAAGGATTTGCTTTAGTATACATTTTCTGAAAGAAATAAAGTCCGAAACTCAAATGTATGTCATTATTTATTAACTTCAGTCCCCAGTGATTGCCAACAGACCACAAATATTATGAGTAAGTGACGAAAATGTGAAGTAAATATCTTAACATTTTTTTCAAAATCTTACATTTTGAATGTAAAATACTTCATCCAATACCATTTAAATATACTACAGTAAGTCTGAAACATTAAGCAAAGGAACTATTTTACATCAAAAGTATCAAAAAGTAATAATATAGTAACAAGAAAGTAAGTAAAATACAACAATTTTATAGACAGCCCATGCTTTAAATGCAAAAATACCCTACAGGGTGTGAGTTGCAATGTAAATAACACCCTTCCACGGGTGTATAGGCCCTGTACCTGCAGTGTCAATCTCCAGAATACTCCTGGGCATTCATTACTTACAGAGTAACTGTAACACACACCCTGTTGGGCATTATTGCTTGCATACCACACCCACACTGGTACTGTTAATATACAGATAAATGTAACCCAGAAAAAAAAAGCTCATGTTAAAGTTTCATGTACATGTTACCTTCATTGCAAACCCTACATATAAGAAATGCATTCCTCAGTTGAGATGTCCATATCTACAACTTCACAGATTATCAGTCATTAGGCATACAGCCTGAAACAATTTATTTACACCATCTCCTATAAAATGCAAAGTTATATGAGCATTTGCTTACAATTACCCATGGTAGTTACTTGACTTACAGTGATAGTAAACAAGTGTACAATGAATATAGTAGCAGATTTGTTATTTGTAGTAATCTTTTTGCTGACAATTTTTGCATATTCTGGTCCTCTAAGTTTATGCATTCATTTTCAATTAATAGTATTTGTTAGCAATAGATTAACTTTAGCCTAAATGCCAGCATGGGATGCAACAGAAGTAAGACAGCTGCCAGCTACCATAGATAACTGGCTGCTGCAAGTGCTACATAATCCAAGAGTGAAGATAGCTTCAAAATGAAAATCACCAGAAGGCTTGGATCGGTTTCACTTCTGACACTTCTTTTTAAAGCATGGTAGATTGTTTACAGCACCTGTTGATCAATATAGCTTGAATAATTGCCCCCGTGATAGTATCAGTAGGACAGTTAATATCTGGCATCTCTGGCACCAGTTTTCACAAATACTGCTTGCCACTACATACATCTCTTATACCGGCAATGTTCTGAAATACAAGCTGCTTTATTATCAGGACCCCTGATGTCATTATTATTTTTTCAAGAATTTTAGGCATTTGGTGTTAATAGTTGTATTTTTCAAACAGATAAATGTTTAAAGATTTACTGTATAAAACAGCTGATTTATGTATATGTTGTTCAGATTATTCAGTTCTTATTGTGTAGATGTTTTTCTGTATTGGTTTGCATTAAGAAATTCCATGGTTGTATGTTTTGATTATTTAATGGCAGTAATGCAACATTGCATGATTATAGTAGAGGTGTAGCTAGCTATTCTGACACCTGGTGATGTCCCTTGATCTAGTGTCCCATCAACCCCAACTTTAAGCTAAGCATCAAAAAAAGTCTATTTCTGATCTGGCCTTATCTAAGGAACAAGCCAGGTGCATTTGTCCCCATCTGTGCTCCTCACTCAGACTCGAGGAGAAACAAAATAAGTGTCTATTCCTGATCTGGTGTTTCTCACTTAAGGAGCAAGCAAGATCTATTTGTACACTCCAAATATCTGACTTAGGAGCAAAAAAAGTCAGAAACGGAATTGCCATCACAAATTGTACAGTACGGTATAGGTAATTTACTCAGGCTATTACCTTATGGTAGAAGGGCAGGCATTTTAGAGTATCATAATTTGTTGATGTATAAATGTCAAATAAAGTAAATTATCATGCATTTGCCCAAAGTGATTTTCAATCATAAAGGTGTGAAACGATTTTATCAGCATTAAACTTCTTCTTCTTCTTTTGGCTGCTCCCGTCAGGGGTCGCCACAGCAGATCAACTGTTTCCATGTCTTCCTGTCCTCTGCATCTTGCTCTGTCACACCAACCACCTGCATGTCCTCTCTCACCACATCCATAAACCTTATCTTAGGCCTCCCTCTTTTCCTGTTACCTGGTAGCTTCATCCTTAGCATCTTTTCCCCAATATACTCTGCATCCCTCCTCAGCACATGTCCAAACCAACATAATCTTGCCTCTCTGGGTTTGTCTCCAAACCTTCCAACCTGGGCTGACCCTCTAATATACTTATTGCTAATCCTGTCCATCCTTGTCACACCCAGTGCAAATCTTAACATCTTCAACTCTGCCACATCAAGCTCTGACTCCTGCCTTTTTGTCAATGCCACTGTCTCCAACCCATATAACATAGCTGGTCTCACTACCCTCTTGTAGACCTTTCCTTTCACTCTTACTGGTACTCGTCTGTCACAAATCACTCCTGACACTCTTCTCCACCCACTCCATCCTGCCTGTACTCTCTTCTTCACCTCTCTTCCACACTCACCATTACTCTGAATTGCTGATCCCAAGTATTTAAACTCATCCATCTTCGCCACCTCTACTCGCTGCATCCTCACCATTCCTCTATCCTCCCTCTCATTCACACACATATATTCTGTCTTAGTCCTGCTGACCTTCATTCCTCTTCTCTCTAGAGCATATCTCCACCTCTCCAGGGTCTCCTCTACCTGTTCCCTGCTCTCACTACAGATCACAATGTCATCTGCAAATATCATAGTCCATGGGTACTCCTGTCTGATCTCGTCTGTCAACCTGTCTATCACCATTACAAATAAGAAAGGGATCAGAGCTGAACCTTGATGTAATCTCACCTCCACCTTAAACGCATCCGTCACTCCCACTGCAGACCTCACCGCTGTCACACTACCCTCGTACATATCCTGTACCACTCTTACATACTTCTGTGACACTCCTGACTTCCTCATACAATACCACAACTCCTCTCTAGGCACCCTGTCATATGCTTTCTCTAAATCCACAAAGGCACAATGCAACTTCTTCTGACATTCTCTGTACTTCTCCAACAACACTCTCAAAGCAAACATCGCATCTGTAGTGCTCTTTCCTGGCATGAAACCATACTGCTGATCACTAATCATCACATTCCTTCTTAACCTAGCTTCCACTACTCTTTCCCATAACTTCACGCTGTGACTGATTAATTTAATCCCTCTGTAGTTACTACAGCTCTGCACATCACCCTTATTCTTAAAAATTGGTACCAAAACACTTTTTCTCCATTCCTCAGGCATCCTCTCACTTTCCAAGATTTCATTAAACAATCTAGTTAAAAACTCCACTGCCATTTCACCTAAACACCTCCATGCTTCCACAGGTATGTCATCTGGACCAACAGCCTTTCCGTTCTTCATCCTCTTCATAGCTATCCTTACTTCCTCCTTGCTAATCCACTGCATTTCATGATTCACTATCCTCACATCATCCAACCTTCTATCCCTCTCATTCTCTTCATTCATCAGCCCCTCAAAGTACTCTTTCCATCTGCTCAACACACTTTCCTCGCTTGTGAGTATGTTTCCCTCATTATCCTTTATCACCCTTACCTGCTGCACATCTTTACCTGCTCAAAACCTCTGTCTAGCCAATCGGTATAGGTCCTTTTCTCCCTCCTTAGTGTCCAACCTTTTATACAACTCATCATACACCTTATCCTTAACTTTTGCCACCTCTCTCTTTGCCATGCACTTCATCTCGTTATACTCGTCTACTTTCTTCATCGCTCTGACAATCCCACTTCTTCTTCGCCAACCTCTCTCTCTGTATACTCTGTGTACTTCTTCATTCCACCACCAGGTCTCCTTGTCCTCCTTCCTCTTTCCAGATGTCACACCAAGCACCTTTCTAGCCATCTCTCTTACTAGCTCAGCTGTAGTTACCCAGCTATTCGGTAACTCTTCACTGCCACCCAGTGCCTGTCTTAACTCTTAACTGAACATCACCTCACAATTACCATTTTTCAATTTCCACCATTTGATACTTGGTGCTGCCCTCTCACTCATCCTCCTCTTCTTGATCACCAATGTCCTCCTACAAACCACCATCCTATGCTGCCTAACTACACTTTCCCCTGCCACCACTTTACAGTCTCCAATCCCCTTCAGACTGGCCCTTCTACATAAGATATAATCCACCTGTGTGCATCTTCCTCCACTCTTGTATGTCACCCTATGCTCCTCCCTCTTGTTAAAATACGTATTCAACACAGCCATGTCCATCCTTTTCGCAAAATCCAGTACCATCTGACCTTCTGCATTACTTTGCTTAACACCATACCTACCCATCATTTCCTCATCCCCTCTGTTCCCTTCACCAACATGCCCATTGAAATCTGCTCCAATCACCAGTCTCTCACCCTTGGGTACAGTCATCACCACTTCATCCAACTCACTCCAAAATTTTTCTTTCTCATCCATCGCACACCCAACTTGTGGAGCATATGCACTAACAACATTCATCATTACACCTTCAATTTCCAGCTTCATAAACATCACTCTTATCGACACTCTTTTCACCTCCAAAACACTCTTAGCATACTGTTCCTTCAGGATAATGCCTACGCCGTTTCTCCTCCCATCCACACCATGATAAAACAATTTGAACCCACCTCCGATACACCTAGCCTTGCTCCCCTTCCATCTGGTCTCTTGCACACACGATATATTAACCTTCCTTCAGTTCATCATATCAGCTAGCTCTCTCCCTATACCAGTCATACTGCCAACATTCAAAGTTCTGACCCTCACTATCACAGTCCTAGCCTTTACCTGCCTTCGACCATGCCTTCCGCCTCTTCTCCTCCTTCGGCCAACAGTAGCTCAATTTCTGCCAGCACCCTGATAGCCAACAGTACTGGTGGGGTCGTTGTTAACCCGGGCCTCGACCGATCCAGTATGTATATGTGTACTTTTGTCTGCATGTATGCTTTGGCAAAATTTTACGCCGGATGCCCTTCCTGATGCAAACCTCCCCATTTATCTGGTCTTGGGACTGGCACAAAGAAATGCACTGGCTTGTGCATCCCCAGTGGCTGGGTCATTAAACAGTATTCCAAAATAAGCAAACGGAGTACATAAAAAAGTTTACTATTAAGTTATAAAGAAAACAGAGATAATGCTTTTGTCTGGCCAGTTGAACCAAAAGGCAATCAACTTGAGTTTATTTGTATCGTTTATTTTATTTATTTATTTCATATTTGTTAACCGGGCTAGTCCAACTGAGTTTGCAAATAAACCCATTTTCAGTGGAGACACAAGGGGAAAAGCCCCAGTAAACATAAGTAAAGTGACAATATACAAATATTAAATAACAATCACAATACAAAAACATGTAAAAAGAAAAGGTTATTAACTATTTGCATTGCATTGATAGTAAGCAACCCATTTTCAGTGGAGACCCAAGGGGAAAGAGCCCCAGCAAACATAAGCAAAGATAAACATACAGGACAAAAACTATTAAAAATAGCAGTGCAAATACGAAATTAATTATAAAGAGAAAAACAAAAGAAAAAAATTATGAACATTAAGGGTTGCACTTATAGCAGTGATCTAAATTTATAAGAGTAAAAAAAAATATAATCCTTCAAAAGAAGGAAAATGTACAGACATTGATAGGAAGTGGGGGGATAAATAGTGTGGAGAATGGCAGGGGGATAGAAAGGAGGGGGCTATAGTAGTAGAGCTGAGGGTTTAGGAGGTTAGTTCATATATATCATATCCGAAGAGTGAGGATAATTTAACAACAGCAGTCTTCATAAGATTTTAAAGTAGTGTGGCACTTGACTTAAACTACAAATTATTCATCATTTCTTTAGTTGGCAATATTACATTCTTTTCAGTATTGTTCAGCAGTCTTTTTAACAAGATTATGAACATGTAGAATTAGCAGTTTCATGCATTGGAGGGGGAATACATAATGCTTTCTCAATAAAAAAGAATTATTTTGTGGAAATCTCAAAACTATTTATTATTGACCTGATCATATTAATTGGGGGATAATATTTTGATTTGATTTGGAGTGACCCGAAAAGCTCGATAGCTTTACCAAACTTGATGATATATAGAAAAACCTGGAAAGTTTAAGATTTGCTTTATTTTTAAGGTCTGAGATATTCTATTATTTAATATTATTTTATTGTCTAAACAAATCAAATGTCATATGTAAAATTGTGTTGAAGTAAAACTACAAAGGTCTGGGAAATGTATTCATCTTGATGATAGAAGAGCTTGCAGGAAGACCGATCCAATGTACTACTAGTGTTTAGATCAGTCTTGATTCCAGATACATTTTGTTCAAATTTGAATAGATAAAGGTTAGAATATAAAATGTGTAATTACCTCCACTTGTAAGTATATTGACCAGCTACTGAATGAAATCACTTAGCAAAAATGATAAAATACATTTTTACATCAATATTAATATGTGATGTTATTTATTCATTTATTTTATTTTATTTGCCATTTGTTGACTGAGAAAGTTTGACTGGGTCAAAAAACTACCTTTTTCTATGGAAATCCTTGGGGAAAAGCTTCACATGTTACCAAAAGTAGTACAATGCATTTAAAATAAATATACAGTAATTAATAAAATACAAAAAGTTGTAGTTCCACAAGATTACTGCAAAATGTATAAACAAATAAAGTACAAAAGCAGTAGTCAACAGTAATAAATACAATTGCAGACTTTGGTCTATGATAAAGTATAGGTCAAAGTAAAAGTTGAGCACAAATAGATCATACAGTGTTAGAGTCTGAGCTGTTGTAACACATTTACAGCAGTTCTGTATGATAAATACACAAAGACCTTCAGAAGACATGGCCTAAGAAAAATAAAAAGAAATCGAGAGAAAAGAAAAAAATATAATAATTTTGCATGACTGATAGCTAATGAGATGCTCAGACAGCACAGCATAAGGAATGCTCAGAGTGACAGAGAGAAAACATAATAAAAGGATGACAAAGAAAAGGAGACGGGAAGAAAAAAGAAAAAGAGAAATGAAATGTAAATAAAAATAAATGGAAAGGCTTAGATAAGAAATGGGATTGGGCTTTCAGCTGAGTAGTCACAGAGGTTAGAGATACTTGTTGCAAAGCAAGCTATGTTGAGATGTAAGTAGAGAATTTTAACTTGAGGTTGAAAAAGAACATTGCCAAATATTATTTAGATCTTCTCTGAGTGGGATTTTAACATTTGTCACTTTGTCAATCTGTTATATGTGAAGATTGATGGAATTTTCTTGTAGTTTATTATGCTGTACAATTTTCTCATTTTGTGTTGTTTGTAGAGGTGGGGTTTTTTTGAGAATTGTTTTCATGTAAAGGACATTAATTTGTTTTTATTTGTGTTAAGTAGCAATTTTGAGTTTTCTACCAACTTACTATGGTTGAAAAGTATTCCTGAGTAATTTTGTCTAGTTAAGAGAGTGTTATGGTGGAAAAGATAAGTGTGGAATCATTTGTGTATTGTACCATGGAAGCATGATTCTTGATAGTGTAATGTTTGTTTAAAAGATATTAAATAAGAATGACCCTTTGACTGATCTTTGTGGGACACTGATAGAAATAAGCTGCAAGAGTCAGAACTTTTGTTGCCATTGTATTACTTGTCTGTTGAATAGGTAGCTGTGACACCATGAGAGGTGACTGAGTTATATTAAGGGTACAAAGTTGTGGGAGTAATTTCTAGTGAGCAACAGTGCTAACATCTTTGAATAAACTATGAAGATAGCAGCCCAGAATTCCCTTGAAGGTTGGTAGTATTGGAGAATCTCAGAATGGATGTTGCAGTACTGCATTTTGGCCAGAAACCATGCTGGATGTTAAAGAGTACATTTTGATAGTGAAATATTTCATGAGTTAAGCATGAAGGCATTTTTGGTACTAGTGATAAAATTACAATGGGTTTGTAGTTGGAATTTTTTCATTTGTTTTCTTTAAGTAGACAATACAATAATCGTAGATTACTCGTGGATTTTATGAGTAGTGAATTAGTTTTAAGGATAAAGGTCTTTCTTTATTGGATACTTATTTGTAACTGATGCGGAATGTTTTGATATGATAATATACCTTTAAACCTATAGGAGATAACTGAATTTGAATTTTGACTTTGACTAAGCACAGTGTGATGTTTTTTGGCTGAATACACATCCTTTTACTGGTATCTGGGTGGCGTTCTTCGTATCCCTTGGCACTGTGATATTTTTTGGCTGAATACACATCCTTTTCCTGGTATCTGGGTGGTGTTCTTCATATTCCTTGGCACTGTAATGTTTTTTGGCTGAATAAACATCCTTTTACTGGAAACTGGATGGCGTTCCTCATATCCCTTGGCACTGTGATTTGTTTTTCTGAATACACATCCTTTTACTGGTATCTGGGTGGCATTCCTCATATCCCTTGGTACTGTGATGTTTTTTGGCTGAATACACATCCTTTTACTGGTATCTGGGTGGCGTTCTTCATATCCCTTGGCACTGTGATGTTTTTTGGCTGAATACACATCCTTTTACTGGTATCTGGGTGGCATTCCTCGTATCCCTTAGCACTGTGATGTTTTTTGGCTGAATACACACCCTTTTACTGGTAACTGGGTGGTGTTCCTTGTATCCCTTGGCACTGTGACGTTTTTTGGCAAAATACACATCCTTTTACTGGTATCTGGGTGGCGTTCTTCGTATCCCTTGGCACTGAGATCTTTTTTTTTGGCTGAATACACATCCTTTTACTGGTATCTGGGTGGCGTTCTTCGTATCCCTTGGCACTGTGATGCTTTTTGGCTGAATACACATCCTTTTACTGGTATCTGGGTGGCGTTCTTCATATCCCTTGGCACTGTGGTGTTTTTTGGCTGAATAAACATCTTTTTACTGGTATGTGGGTGGTGTTCCTCATATCCCTTGGCACTGTGATGTTGTTTGGCTGAATAAACATCCTTTTACTTGTATATGGGTGGCGTTCTTCATATCCCTGGGCACTGAGATGTTTTGTGGCTGAATACACATCTTTTTACTGGTATCCGGGTGGCGTTCTTCGTATCCCTTGGCACTATGATGTTTTTTGGCTAAATAAACATCCTTTTACTGGTATCTGGGTGGCATTCCTCATATCCCTTGGCACTGTGATGTTTTTTGGCTGAATACACATCCTTTTACTGGTAGCTGTGTGGCATTCCTCGTATCCCTTGGCACTGTGATGCTTTTTGGCTGAATAAACATTCTTTTACTGGTTTCTGGGTGATGTTCCTCGTATCCCTTGGAACTGTGATGTTTTTTGGCTGAGCAAACATCCTTTTACTGGTATCTGGGTGGTGTTCTTCATATCCCTTGGCACTGTGATGTTTTTTGGCTGAATACACATCCTTTTATCCCTTGGTACTGTGATTTTTTTTTGGCTGGATAAACATCCTTTTACTGGTATCTGGAAGGTGTTTTTCATATCCCTTGGCACTGTGATGTTTTTTGGCTGAATACTCATCCTTTTACTGGTATCTGTTTGGTGTTCCTCGTATCCCTTTGCACTTTGATGTTTTTTGGCTGAATAAACATAATTTTACTGGCATCTGGGTTGTGTTCTTCGTATCCCTTGGCACTGTGATGTTTTTTGGCTGAATACACATCCTTTTACTGGTATCTGGGTGGCATTCCTCATATCCTTTGGCACTGTGATGTTTTTTGGCTGAATACACATCCTTTTACTGGTATCTGGGTGGTGTTCTTCATATTCCTTGGCACTGTGATGTTTTTTGGCTGAATACACATCCTTTTCCTGTTTTCTGGGTGGCGTTCCTCATATCCCTTGGCACTGTGATGTTTTTTGGCTGAATTAACATCCTTTTATTGGTATCGGGGTGGTGTTTCTTGTATCCCTTGGCACTGTGATATTTTTTGGCTGAATACACATCCTTTTTCTGATATCTGTGTGGCGTTCCTTGTATCCCTTGACACTGTGATGTTTTTTGGCTGAATAAACATCCTTTTACTGGTATCTGGGTGGCGTTCTTCATATCTCTTGGCACTTTTGCAATTTCTATCTCATAGATCCACTGCTTGCTTATCGAGTTCCTCTAAACAATCTAGAAGTGCAACCATTCTAAACAGGTGCTGCAAGGCATCCAATCAGGTAGCTTGCAATTCTGGAAGAAACCTTTTGCATCCTGAGGGTTAACAAAAGTGCCGTCATTGGCCATATATCACAGCCACTAATAACAATGAGAGAAATACAAGCCAGGACTGCAGCACCATCTGTTTGAGAGTTGAACTCACATGTTTAAACACCTATCACCTATGCAAACAATTCATGCCAGTAGTTTTGATATACATTTTATTACCTATTTTATAACTATGCAGTATATGTTCATTATTAGGAAGCTATAATTTAGTACTGAATGAAAGGAATTTACAGCTCACTTGCCCTGACTTTAGGGGGTACATAACGTTTTGGCTGCCCAAGACATATGGTCCAATTCCTAATCTCTGCATGCACTACAGAAACATGAATATCAAGCAAAAATTTAGTATTAAAGAACTTCAGCAAGCCTTCTTCTCTAACACACTCACTAATTCATGATACCTGGATATTCCCTGTTCACTAAATCATTTTCACTCCCTTTGATGTGAATAATGCCTTTCCTGTCCCTGTCATTAAAGGTATAACAACACTCATCTCTTTCCAGTGATCTTGAAGTAAAAACAATTAGTTTCTCTGCAAAGGCACGGAACATAACATTTCCACTAATTCAACCAACACATGCTAGTCTTGTGGGTGTAAAAGGATTATAATAGGTAAGTACTGCAAGCAGTGTTAATCATTTTCCTGGCTGTGATGAAGGCTCACGTTATTTATTTATATATGTAGATATTTATTTATTGGAATAGTATGAATGGGCAAGAAAAGCCCCTTTCCAGTTGAAACCTGGGAAGAAAAGCTCCAAAGAATAAAAATAAAATGCATACAGTAATGTTCTACTACATAAAGTACTGAGGAAAGTACTACAGCACTAATACAAACAACATGCACTACTGATGTAAAATACAGAGCAATAATGAAACACTGCATTAAGAATAGAAAAAACATACCAGAATGATCATACTTAGAATTCTAAGGAATTGTATAATAATAATATAGATATTTTTGACATTAGTATTCTGTTTATTCAGCTTTAAATAATATAGTATAACTTGATCTTACACTTGGAAGAAAAAAATGTAGATGAGCAAAATACAACAAAATACTCAAAGTGGGTAGACAAGACAGAAAGAGATGAGAAGGAAAAGTGGGAATTTAGCAAAATTAGGAAAAAAAGAGAAATTTATGGAGAAATGGGGGTAAGATGGTACATCTGTCCAAAGGGCTTGTGGTTTCGACTTAAATTGTCTAGAAGCCATGTGTCTTAGTGACACAGTAGTGGCTTGAAGGTTCCACATTATCCTGGTGAGGAACATGAGCAGTCAGGAGTCTGTCAGATGTTATTATAAAACTTCAGTCTGTAGCCTTTTAATATAGCTATTTGCTTTAGTTGAGGTAGTAACCTTTTTCAACGTTTGGTGACATAACTGGGATAGAACATCTCCTAAGAACATCTCCTAACGTATTATTCATCTTTATTGCAGACAGAAGTAGTTTTTAACCAGTACATAACCCTCTGCATGGTGAATATTGTTGTAGAATGTTTTTTTGGGGGGACAATCATTGGGGTTGTAGGAAAAAGTATAGGCTGTGACTAGCTGGGTGTACATTATGTGTTGTGATAGTGGTTTTAAGGAGAGAGAGTGATGAGCCATATATAACAGGTTTGCAAGTAGCTTTACTACTTTATTGTAGTGTTTGTCTAACTTCATTTACAAAAGCATAAATATGGCTAATGCATATAAGAGGGTGGGGAGGACGTAGGAATGGAAAGTGATTTTCCTTGTTGCATCAGTTAGGTATGGGTTTGGCATGTACAGAAGTCCAATTTTGCTTTGTTTTCCTTTCTTTTTTCCTTCTTTTTGCTTTCCAACTTGTTTAGATTGGCAGAGTTCTGAGACTCTGACTATAGAATTTGGTTTAACCAAATCTGAGTGGTTCACGTACTACCATCTTAGGTGTCTATGAACCAAACATATTTATTTGCTGGGAACGAACAAAGGAAGGAAGAGAAAAGTTTTCACATGTGACAAGTGGAAAAAAATAAAATGGCATAGTGCAAGGATGATATATAAAGGCGTACGGGAAAATAAGGCTGAAGCTCTTAAATGATACATAGAAAGCAGGTGAAAGCAGCAAGTCGATGTTTTCTTTTTCAAAAGACAATAGTAACCTAAAAGGAAACAGTGGGAAAGTTGAAGGTTTGGACCAAGTATCATGAACAACAAGTAAGAATCATACTCAGATGGTATCAGGCACCGTGTAGAAACCTGACTGCAGATATCTCAGGTGCATGTGACTGTTGGAGGTGTGCTGAATGAAGGGAGGACAATCTCTGCAGGTTCCAGAGCTGTCCTAAGGTTCTACCATATTGGAGCTACCTTAGTAGTAAGTTGAATACTGTTTTTGGCCAAGCTCCTACCCTAAGTTGGGAATTCTAGATATTTGGATTGTTTCTTAGCATCAATTTTTTTGAAAGGCGAAGTTTAGAAGTTTATTGGGTTATTGCTAGGGCTGTTAAGCTCATCTGTGCTAAACACTGGAAGCCAAAGTATGCAGTTAAAGAAGAATAGTACAACTTTTCAAAGCATCATTTGGGCAACATACTGTATTCATTTAAGTATGCTGATAGTTTGGGCAACATCCTCTCTCCATGGAAAACGTTAAGTGAACGTTGTAGTTGTGAAAATAATCTACCCCTTGTATATACTGATAAAGCATTGATCATTTCTCTTCTTATAGTTCATTCTTATATCAATAACTAAGTCATAGTTGGACCATTATCTGTTATACATAGTTTATCAGGCTTGATATGTTATTGTTCATATCTTTTTGGCGGTTATGCCTGTATTATTATGTCATGTACTGTTTATGATAGTTCTTTGGATATGTTTATGTTGTGTTCATTATTTTCTTTTTTAACCAAAATGTATTTACTTTTTAGGGAACAAAGTGCTATTTAACATGGGTGGTAATTGCTGATTGAAGGACATGGCAATTAATGACAGAACCATTTGAAGAAAGGGCAGTTTGGAAGGCAGGATGGATGGGATGAGAAAGAACTTAGAACTTGATATTGAGAACCTACTCATAGCAGCTAACCATGTCTGGGAACCACATAGCACACAGCTGTATATACTGCACCTACCTGCCGTGGGCACATTAGGTGGCTGCAGCTTGTCTCTGCACAGGTGCCCCTAGTTTTGGAAGTATGTCTTTATTTTTATCTTTGATTTAGCCCTTTTCACAATATACCTAATCCTGCTCATCACATGTGATTTTTGAATCACACTACATGGTCAACATACTACTGGCAACAACAGAAAGAGTCTTACATCTCCCTTTCTATGCAACAAAAATAAATGACCATGTGTGACATCATTTTGACATACAGTTCATTAAAATCTGTATATTTTACTCTGTCTCTACAAAAATGTGTGCATATTTCTCTATTATGTTGTCACTGTCTTTTTTTAAACATGTGTCTGTGTAGTATCCCTACATTCTTACTGGAAGTGGGAATATTTATGTTCTATTTGGTATTCAAATGTTATGCTAATTTGATGTCCAGATTTTTTTTGCTGGATGTCCCTACTTTTCAAAGGCCTTTGTTCCTATTTTCAAAGTCTGCAGGTTGAGAGGCATGTGTGTTAGAACTGTTGACGTCTCCACTGCTGTTTGCAGTACTCCACACATGGGTTCAGGCAGAAAGGCTTTCAATGTTTTATGCTTGATATCTGTCCCACTGCATCCCGGAATAACCTGCACTTTTTTTAACCAGTTTCATAGTTCCTGTACACCTTTAGTTCTAGTCAGTTTTTGGTATCACCAATACCGTACCTCCCATTACATTAGTATTTACTCAGTTGCATTAGTTTCAGTTTATTTCACTTAATCTTAGTTTTTGCACATCTGATTCCCTTGATTTTGTAAAGTTCCTTCTCATCCCATCCATCCTGCCTCCCAAACTGCCCTTTCTTCAGATGGTTCTGTCATCTGCAGAATATTTTTTTTTTCCAGTCACAATGCAATATGACTTACCTAAACCATGAGAATGACTAGTTCCAGAACTGTACCATGTGGTACATCTTGTATCTCTCCTTTCCTTATCATAGGATTCAACATAGTGTTACCTTCCTACCCAGGCATCTTGCTGTCTTCAATCCAAGACACTAAACTCAGACAGACTCCAGCATTACTGATCTTACATATTCATGTTTTCAAGGGCAGTATTAAACAACTCAATAAAATGTAGGTATGTCTCATCCATTGTCTCTCTAACATTTGTTATTTTTATAACTCAGTCAGAAAAAAACATACTAGGCTTATCAGACATGACCCTCCTTGTGTGAATTTGTGATGCCTTTGATCCTGTGCCCAGCAACCTAGAACTATTCTTTCTTAATTTCTTTGTGATTCCATTATTTTTTTTAACTTCTGAAGTCGGACTGACCAGTTCTTATCTTTTACCCTTTCCATGCTCCTGCTTTTGTTAAATGGCATCATTTCTCCATCCCTCTAATCACCTAATACAACTTCATCCCTGAATACATTTCAGTGCTACCCATGTCTTACAGTATCTGTCACCTTGTCACCACAATAAACAGAACATGCTGGAGGGATAGATTCCTGTCCCAGAGACATCCCATACTCTGGAACAAACTATCCATTCATGTGAAGCAAAGCTCCTCATTATCCCTCTTGAAGAAAAACCTTGACGACTGGATGGGAATTA
This sequence comes from Protopterus annectens, assembly GCF_019279795.1. Classification (NCBI taxonomy): domain Eukaryota; kingdom Metazoa; phylum Chordata; order Ceratodontiformes; family Protopteridae; genus Protopterus; species Protopterus annectens. Next base: position 597,015,632 of record NC_056730.1, on the reverse strand, counting down.
GGAAATTCACCCCGGGGATCACTTCTACGGCACTGCTTGACAGGGGCACAGGGAAATAATTTTCTTGGGTGGCGAAAGCCAGGGAACCTTTTTGGCTAGGCTTATGTAGGCCACAGGGCCAATAGCCTAGTACCTACCAATGAACCTATGAACCTATGAATCTGTCTCATTTATTTATTTATTTTATTTTACATTTGTTAACCGGGCTAGTCTGGCTGGATACATGTCCATTTTCAGCAGAGGCCCGAGGAGAAAAGCTCTGCTATAATACTAATTATACAGTTTAAAGAAACTAAAACACTAAATCAAGTAAACACTCAAACAATAAAACAATAAAACAATGAAAACATTGAAAACATTGACTGCAAAAAAAAAAAGCGAAGTACAAATGAATATATAGTATTGCTGATATAGTCAGGCCAGATAAGTGTCTATTTTCTGCAAAGGGTTAAGGAGGAAAGCTCCACTGTCATACTAAAAAAGAAAGAAACAAACATTGTCAAAGAGAGAGATACTATATAATATATAATATACAGTGTTAGCTATGAAAGCAGGTAGTATAGCAGTTATCAGTCAGGATTGGAGCATGGGCATAGCCAGTGATTTTGTAAATGATTTCTAATCTGCTTTTTGAAGAGGTAACATGAGCTTAGGGAGGTCAGTTCAGTGGGAAGTTTGTTCCAACATGATCCGACAGTATTTGCAAATAAGGAGTCACCTGCTTTATTATGAGATTTGAGAGTAGTTACTAGGAGCTTGTTGGCTGAGCGAAGTGTACTAAGATTTTTATAAGGTGTGATTAGGTTGTTCAGTATGGGTGTGTTGGAGGGGTAATGTAGAATTTTAAAAGTCATGACTAGTTGCTGTAGGAGTATCAGGTTTGGAAGTTCTAGCCAGTTGAGTTTCTTTAAGTTAAGACAGTGGTGAGTATGGAAAGGAGAGCCAGTTGCAAATCTGGCAATATTATGGTAGGCTAGATTAAGTTTCTGAAGGTTAGCTTTAGAAATGTTGATAAAGGAGACAGATAGGATCTGTCTCATCCCCCTATCCCAAAGCATAGACTCCCTAGATCAGCAAGTTAGAAAACTGGTCCACTCCATGATGATGTATTTGATAAAAACCTCCTAACTCCTTAATCAGATTTTTCACTGTCAAATATACTAGGTCATTTAACAATCCAGCAAGTGATGCACTTCCTAGAAGGAAGTGAAAAGTAAAGTTTTCAAATATCTAGTCATTTTTTAGGAGTCTGAAGACTGCCTTTACCTCCTATCTGTTTTCAGCTATGTCTTAACTTGAATCTCTAATTGCTCCAAAACTACTGTGCTGTAATTTTCCTTCAACTTGAAGGTGCCACTGTATCCTTTTTTCTTGCATTCTTTATAAATGATAGTCTTGAATTTTATTGTATCCGTCACATTCTGTTATTGAATCAAAGTAAACTAGTTATTGCACTAATGGCCATGCATTACACATCCGTCATCTTTATTCACATTTTTTAGTGGAATTTTATAAATTCAGTTTCATTTCATAGGTTCATAGGTAGGTACTAAGCTATCTGCCTGAAGGCATTTATAAGCCTAGCTGGAATGTGTTGGCTTTTGCCACCCCCTTAGATTAGTTCCCTGTGCCTCTGTCCAGCAGAGCCACTGAAGTGATCCCCGGGGTAAACTTTCTGTTTCCCATCCACTCGTCAAGGTTTCTCTTGAAGAGGGTTAGCGAAGAGCTCTGCCTAATGCTGATTGGAATCTTGTTCCAGAGCATGGAAAGTCTCTGGGACAGGAATCTATCCGTCCAGCACGTCCCATTTATTGTTGTGGTGAGGTTTAGATCCCTGGAATGTGTGGCTCGAGGGGATATGGTTTTCTTTAGGTGGAGCATGTCCATCAATTCTGGGTTGGACATGGCCTTGTATGTCAGGCAGAGATCACCTCTGAGTAGGCGGTATGCAATCGAGTACAGCTGGAGTTTCTTCAGTTGAGCTGCATAGGGCATCTGCTTGAGACCAGTGATCCTCTTGGTGAGGAACCTCTGTGGTCTTTCCAGTTGTTGCAGGTGTCTTGTAAGGTATATCCCAAATGGGGCATTGTACTCTATGATGGGTCTGATGAGTAATGCGTAGGAGGGCCAATGACCTCTTTCGATCTGGATGCAAACCCTTTTGTGATTAGGTGGGCCACATAGAAGGATTTTCTAACCACTTTGGCAATGTGATTATCAAAGGAGAGGTTACTATCTACTTGGGTCCCCAGATCTCTTATTACGTCTTCCGTATTTAGGGGGCTACCACCTATGTTGTAGTTTGTGGGTACTTTGTTTTTTCCAAAGGGGATGACTATGCACTTTTTGGCATTTAGCTTGAGACCATGGTTTTGACACCAGGTATCTGTCTCAGTGAGACTCTTTTGGAGGATGTCTGTGTCAGCCGGAGAGCCAATTATAGCCCCTAGTTTGCAGACATCTGCGAACTTAGTGAGCCATAGTCCTCCTGTGCTTGCCTGTACCTCTGAGAAGTATATGCCGAACTGAACAGGAGGGGTCCTAGGACTGAGCCCTGGGGAACGCCACTTGTAACAGGTTTAGAGTCAGACCTAGCTCCTGCAACTCTTACCATGTGGGTTCTGTCCGTGAGCCAGCTGGCAGCCCATCTTGTGACGTAGGGGTTTATGTTCAGGCTGGTGAGCTTGTCTACAATACCTGAGTAGGGAATAGTGTCAAAGGCCTTTGCGAGGTCTAGGTAAGCTGTGTGGACCACCTTTCCCTCGTCTATAGCCTTGGCAGCTGTCTCAAAGAAATCCACCAAGTTTAGGAGGCATGATCTGCCCTTAACAAAGCCGAACTAGGTTGGGTCCAGTGTTTGGAGGTTCCAAATGTCTCTGTTAATGAGATCCATGATGATGCTCTCCATAGCTTTGCAGACTAAGCTGGTTAGACTTATAGGGCGATAGTTCCTGGGGTCCGTTGTGGCTCCACCTTTGTGGAGCAGAATAACCATTGCTGTGCACCACTCTGTGGGCACGTAGCCTGTGGAGAGGCTGAGAGTAAACAGTGTGTTTAGGTGATGGGGTTAGTCCATAATCAATGTGTAAGTCAGTCATATCATTCCGAAAGACCAATAGCTCACCTTTGATGCTTAGTTTTTTTATGCATGGTGATACACTGACACCTAGTGACCAAAGTAAATACTGCCACTGGTGATACATTAACAACTATTATACAATGACCGGCCTAAAATATTCAAAAGCGAGCACGCTGATTGGCCAACCCAATCAGCATGCCCATTGTAAATCCAAGACTATACTAATGGAAAAAGGACCGGTCGTCCGGACTTTTTCCCGTTAGTATATCTCTTTTTTTTTTTTTTTTTTGTTTAAAAACAAAAGAAAACAGAAGACTTTTTACATTCAGGATGGCACAGACAGAAATAAAAGGATAATCAGGTACATTCTACAAATCTTTAAAAACTTACCTGATTATCCTTTTTTTTAGTCTGTCACAACTCTCCCAAACATAAAAATGCTCCCGGTTTCCTCTTTTTTATTAATTATAAAGAAGAAGAAGCAACGGAGATCTTTTGTTCTCCCTTGCTAACTCTTCACAGCACTTATGTACTGCATAAACGAGGAAACACAAGTCCCATACGCATGCGCAATACATAAAAAAAAGCTCCGGGATACCAACAAGATGCAGAAGGGCAGCACAGACGTATTATACAAAGACAATATTTAAGAAATGTAAGTAGTCTTTTTCTTAAATAAAGTCATTGTATAATAGCAATAACCCACTTCTGGGTGTGGGTAATGCTGGATTTACCCACGGTTGCCTTTGTTTGGTCGCTCGGGCTTCACCCTCATGACTAAACCACACCAACCGTGGGTAAGTCCAGCATTACCCACACCCAGGCATGGGTTATTGCTTAAGTAACCACCAAAGTAAATACTGCTATTGGAGATACACTGACACCTAGTGACCACTAAAGTAAATACTGCCACTGGAGATACACTGACACCTAGTGACTACCAAAGTAAATAGTGCCACTGGAGATACACTGAGACCTAGTGGCAACCAAAGTAAATATTGCCACTGGGATAAAAGGAGTTCTTACCAGCAGAGACAATAAGCATCCAGTTCATCCCAGAAGTCACTATCAGGATCATTCTTATTGAATGCTGTTATGCAGTGTCATGATCTGCTAGTCACCCAATATGCTTCTCCAATATGGTGATGCATAGTTACCAGTTCCAATGTGCTGCTATACCCTTATTTCTTTTTAAAATTTCAATAGACTGTTCTCCTGGACTGGAAGATGAAGTGTATTTTATATTATTTAAATGTTTGGTCCATTGATTTTACCTGTCAGAACATCTTGAGTGAGTGTGTATGCTGAACGTGGTTGCAGCAGGTGAAGGTGCTGGCAGTGTTAGTCCTCCATTACGTTTCATTTGCTGTACCTGTTTTCACCAATTCCTGCTGCTTGATGAAGGATCATTTTTTGGATATATGTGGACATTGACAGGCATTCATGAGATTGTTTTGAGTGTCTGTCTTACATGCAGCTGATTGTTTGGAGAGTTTAATGAGTGTAGCATCCTGAATTTTTTGAATTTAGTGCTGTAACCCAAAGGTGATTGTTGTTATTCTACTCATGATTGACGTGCTGGTTTTGACACTTTACAACTTTTATGGTGGCTGTAGTCCTGTAGATGGCCACTTTAAAATTGGCATTTTTGTTTCAGCAGCTTATACTCTTATTGTAATATGTTATGGTTATTTTCTCAGACATTCAGCTTGTAAACAAATATCAGCTTCCCTGTTTTATTAGGTAGCTCGACTATTTAACAAATTGTTGTAGAAATGACTCTTTAACAATAAGCTCTTATTCCTGCTGCTTCTTTAAAAACTGTTTGCTTGCTTCATTACTGCTTTAATAATTTGCATGGGGAGAATTAACTTGGTCAGACTTTGAATTAATATTCTTCAGTTCTGTGAATCAGAAAGTGCTTAGGTAATTAAGTAGAGTAAAAAGCATGACAGTGAACTTGAAATATGAATTTAGTTAAAATGGTATAACCTTTGTTTTCAGGTTTTTCCCTTGTAACTATAAAATGCAGTGTTTTTTTAATAAAAACAAAACTAATTTTGATTGCACAATGTTTTAACTCCCTGCAGTAAGTCCATACAAACATTAGCCATCATTAATTTTTATGGGTTTTGCATTCGAAAACATTTTATTTTGTATAGTCAGTATTAATGTGCTTATCTTTATGACCATTTGCAATGATTTTAAAGGAACCTGAATGTCCATATATTGACCTATATGTTTAGGTTCCAGGAAGATCTATCAGACAACCACAAACCCATCAGATACACTCTACATCAGGGCTATAATGCCTGTGTAACAATATGTCAATATTTATTTTGAAAACATAATGATTTTCTACCAGACCTGAAACCATTCCAGACACTGCTGTTAAGAATTAACATTGGCACAGCTTACTAGAGAAGACATTGAATTCTACCATATTCAATACTTTGGAGAAAAAGCCCTTGGGTTTAGCTTCATTCAGGTAATTCATTACTTACAAGACAGCAGAGACAGCATAGTGGCCTGACTGTAAAAATATAATATTTTATATGAATGTGGTCAAAAAGGTATTTATGTACCATTTTTTTTCAAATAATTCACTAAGGAAAGACTGAAAGAAGCCAGGCAGCATTTATCTGGGCTTAGTGACAACATGAATTACACATCACTGTGAATTACATTGTGTTTTACAGAGATGGTTCCTGTCACAGATGCTTATATTTACAGTTGGCACATGAGGAAATAAGGGAAACTCTTCCAGCACTGAATCTTTGGCACAGTGCTGCCTTTTTTAAACTTGGGGAATCAGTGTCACTGATATTGAACTAACATGATGACTCTGCATTTACTCTTGGATGACATTCTGCACAGATTAATCAAAAAATCCAGGAAATGGTGCAGTAAAAAGTGAAGGCCTATTTTGAAGAAGTTTGTGACAAGTCAGTCAAATGAAGGTAAAACTTGTGAAGCAAAATAGTGAAGTCCCATTCTTTGAACTCATTTTGTTTAACTGTAACATGCTTTGCCAGAGATGGCCTGCACTTGTCACCCCTGGGATTCCGGATACTAGCTAAGGCTCTTGCTGCCCCTATAGTGACTTTTTTAGGCAAGGTTCAAATAACAAATTCACCAAAGTAACAGGTACCAAGCAAAAACTAAGGTTAATGCTACTCAATGCTAGAAGTCTAAACCTCAAAATGCACTCACTCGAAGCACTCATTAAAATGAAGAACATCGATATCTGTGCAGTGACTGAGACCTGGTTCAAGACTCCAGGGAGCACCCCTGCATTACCAGGCTATAATTCATACCACACCTTTCAGCCATCGAACCTGGACCGGAACACAAAAGGCGAAGGTGTGTCCATACTCATTAAGGATATCCACACATCCACGCTAGTTGCTCAGCATAATGCATCCAAGATTATCCAAGTGCAACTAACTCTGGGCAAAACTGCAATCCCAATTGTAGCTTGCTACAGATCCCCCACCATGCCCCAGGATTCCCAATCCTCTTTTCTTGATATACTGGAAAATATTAGGGTTCAACCACATACCCTAATAATGGGCGAGTTCAACTACTCCACCATTAACTGGGAAAACTACTCATGTACCAACTCCCTTGCTCAGCGCTTCCTAGAATTCATAAATTCCAATGCCCTGGATCAACTAATCCACACCCCCACCAGGGGAAACAATATTCTAGACCTAGTCATTGCCAACATGAGTGACCGGTGTTCCACACCTGACATCAGCTCCTCGTTGGTCAGATCCGACCAAAAGCTAATCACCCTAGAAACCCACATCCCACCCCCACCCCCCCATTAAGGAAACCACCATAAAAAATTTCTCCAAAGCCAACTTCATGCTTCTTAAGTCAGAAGTGGCAAACTTCATGACACCCATACAGAAGGACAATGCAGTTACAACTGCTGAATCCTACACAAATGTACACTATAAACACTTACACGAGTCCATTGAAGGTGCTATCCTAACAGAACCAAGATGCTATCCTCCAAAAAAAGGAAGCCAATCTGGTGGTCCCCTGCAATAAACAAACTCTGCAACAGAAGGAAGAAACTGTTGCAAAAGACAGTAAAATCCCATGAGTGGAGGAGCTCCCTGGTCAGCCTCAGTAAGAAGCTGAGATCCCTCATAAAATCTTCCAAAGCTAGTTACAAAAACAAAATCACCACTGATTCTAAGGACAACCACAAAGCATTCTATAGCTATGTCAAGAATCTCAATGGCAACACCCAGATCTGCTCTGAGTTACAACACAATGGCACAAAAATTACAGAACCAACTGATATTGCCAGCATCCTGGCCAGATAGATTCAGTGCAAACTTTACCCCTCTCTCACCCCCTAAAGGGCCCATATCTATACCGAAAGAATCCAGAGTCCCTGTAATCACAACTACGCAGGTAAAAATTGCACTCTCTAAAGCCAAGAACACAACATCCATGGGACCGGACAACATCCCAGGCTGCATTTTACATGGACTTCAGAACGAACTGGCTCCCCACCTAATTACCATGTTCAATCATAGCCTCACATCAGGCTTTGTGCCCACTGAATGGTGCACAGCAACAGTTATCCCACTCCACAAAGGGGGAGCCACCACGGACCCTGTGAACTATCGCCCTATAAGCCTGATGAGCCTGGTCTGCAAAGCAATGGAATGTATCATCATGGAACTTATAAACAAAGACATTGGTAACCTCCAAACTCTGGACCCCACCCAGTTTGGGTTTGTGAAAGGCAGATCATGTCTCCTGAACCTGATTGACTTCTTTGAGGCAGTCACCAAAGCCGTAGACAAGGGTAAGGTGGTTCACACAGCTTATCTTGACCTCGCCAAGGCTTTTGACACCATCCCCCATTCTGGAATTATAGATAAACTCACTAAACTAGATATAAATCCCTATGTCACAAGATGGGTTGCCAACTGTCTCACTGACAAAACTCACACTGTAAAAGTTGCAGACTCCAAATCTGACTTCAAACCAGTGACTAATGGAGTACCGCAGGGCTCAGTCCTGGGTCCTCTCCTGTTTGGTATATACGTCTCTGAAGTGTAGGCTAACACAGAAGGTCTCTGGCTAATGAAGTTCATGGATGACTGCAAACTAGGAGCCATAGTCAAGTCCCCAAAGGATGTGGACATCCTACAGAAAGGTCTCACTGAGACAGATGCCTGGTATCAGAGCCATGGACTCAAGCTCAATGCCAAAATGTGCATTGTCATCCCCTTTGGTAAAAAGTCTGTACCCATGAACTACCACATAGAAGGCAGACTACTTAACGCTAAAGGTGTGATAAGAGACCTTGGAACCCAGGTGGACAGTAGTCTCTCCTTTGATAATGACATCTCCACTGTGGTCAGGAAATCCTTCTACATGGCACACCTCATCAAGAAAGGGTTCTCATGCAGGAAAAAAGAGGTCATTGTTCCCCTCTACTTGTCACTCATTAGAGCCATTATAGAGTACAATGTCCCCTTTGGAATGTACCTCACAAGACATCTACAACAGCTGGAAAGGCCACAGAAGTACCTCACAAAGAGGATTACTGGCCTCAAACAGATGCCCTATGCTGACTGTCTCAAAAAACTCCAACTTTACTCTGTAGCATGTCATCCACTCCAAGTTGACCTCTGCCTAACATACAAAGCTATGTCAAACCCAGAGCTGTTGGACATGCTACACCTAAAGAAATCCCAATCCCTCTGAGCTACACGCTTTAAGGACCTAAACCTTGTCACCACAATAAACAGAACATGCTGGAGGGATAGATTCCTCTCCCAGAGACTTTCCATACTCTGGAATAAGCTACCCATCGATGTCAAGCAGAGTTGCTCATTAGCACTCTTCATGAAGAATCTTGATGAGTGGATGGGAAATAGGAAATTCACCCCTGGTATCACTTCTCTGGCTCTGCTCGACAGGGGCACAGGAAAATAACCTTCTTGGGTGGCAAAAGCCAGGAAACACTTGTTGGCTAGGCTTACTTAGGCCCTTGGTCTGATAGCCTAGTACCCACCTATGAACCTATGAACCAAGAAATGGAAGTTAGGTATTCCTCTAGCAAGATTTCAGTGCTGTGTCAGAGATAGCCAGATCGGCTGCTATCATTGTTCTAGTCATCTGCCATCAGATTATTTGTGTTTTTTTTCAAGAGTGCCTCAGTGGAGTAAATCAGAGATCTGTAAAAAGAGAACTAGTCAAGGAGAGGATCTAATCAAAGTTAATACAAAAAGTAAATTGTGGAAGACCATAGAGGTGATTAGGATGTTGTTTTTCCCCCTTTATTATTGCATCTTGTGAGGTAAGTCAAAACTATTCCCCTAAAAAAGCATTGTTAAGGAAGTACAACTGACATGTGATAGATATGTATGGAAAAAGAAGACAGAGTGGGATTAGACAGAGGTGTCTGAGGATAAGTAAAAATTGGGGATGCTAAGGAACCCTACATTTTAGAAGGTACACTGTGGCAGGGAATACTACACAGATAAGTGATATGGAGGATGCTAAGTTAAGGGAGTAGTATATAAGGAGGATGAGCTAACATGGAAATGGGGTGCAAAGGTGACAAAAAGTAGGAAGGAACCAGAGAAGGAGCATGTTGGGAAGAGGTATGGCTATGGCTTGTGGGCAAAGGGGAAAGGAATGGAGTGACAGGAGACTATAGTACTTTGGCAATTTAAGCTGAGGTATGCAAAGAGTTGGAAAAATCAAGATTTTCATGGAGTTGGATTTAAAGATTTCAATTTTGGAGGGAAAGGCATGGGTTGAATGGAAGTACCTGGTTAATTTACAGGATAACTGCAAGCCATATAAAGATAGCAAAGAAACAAAAGGTGTCTAGCATAAGGTGATTGAAAGTTGTGCTTCTAGACAAGTGAAGTGGTCTGGCATAAAGAAAGCAGAACTGAGATAATCTACAGACAGATGAGCATGAGGCAAGGGCAGAGATATGAAAATTGTAAAAAATATGGGCTGCTAAATGTGGGGAATAAAACAAGGATGAGATATGTGAAGAAGGTGCAGATGGTGTAAAAGACAGGAAAGACAGGCTTAAGATACAACTTAAAAATGGGATCATATACCACTAAGATACAACTTGGAAATGAGATTGTACACCAGTGGTAAGGTACAACTTATAAGTGAGATTGCACACCACTAATAAGATACAAACTGGAAATGAGATTGTACACCAGTGGTAAGGTACAATTTATAAGTGAGATTGCACATCACTCGTATAGAAGCTACTTAAGAGTCAAGGAGGAAGGACAATGGCACCAGGCAGCATGTCAGAAGTCTGGGAAGGAAGATCCAGACTGTTTGCTTATGTGGTGGTATTGTGACAAGCTAAGGGATGTCTGGAAGATATCTGGGGAGTTTTGTCACAAATACTAGATAAAGAGGCAGGGGACATCAGCTAATTTTATTTATTTGGTGTAGAAAGAGGGAAGCAGAAGAGAGAAGGTGGGGGTACGATTTTTGCTGGTTTTGGAGAAAAAGATCATGTCAAATTGTTGTAAATAGAAATAATTAAGGGTTATTATGAAGGACAATATATAGAATTAAATAAGGAAGATAGCTAAAGGAGCAGAGGGTGAGAAGTGGGATAAAAGGCTGGGTGAGATAGAAGGGATAGATAGTGAGGGCAACAGAAAAGAGAATGACAAACATGCTTAAGATAAGACCAAACAAACACAAAGGCAAAAGGACAAACTTATAAACGAAAATCCAAAGCGAGCAGGAGGTACGTAAAAAAGAACAATTTAATGTTGTTAGCGCTTTCGGAAATAGACTGTGCTTTTCCTTCTTCAGACAAAAAACAAACGCATTCAATTGCTTTTAAACAGAAAACTCTAGTATCAATTAATTAATTACATAAAATGCAAATCAAAATTTAAAGTGAAAGACTCCATTACTATAAAACTTTCAAAGAGTTACAACCAAGAAAGGTGCATAAAATCTAGCTGAGCAACCCTTAATTTGCTAATGTTCATTACAGCCTACATACATATATTTTGGGTACAAGTCTAAAATAACAATCAATTTGTAATTAATATGGCTATTAATGAAATAACCAAGAAGTCTAAAATGATTATTTAAAACCAAAAAAATATATATGCTTAAGATAAGAGATGGGTACTGACTTCCTTTGACTGAGAGATACAGATCCTGAATCATGAAGTCTGTCAGAAAGATGGGAAACAATGAATAGAAATCATGAAAATGCATCTCCATGAGGGGTTCTACAGCAAAGGAAAAGTGGTACAATGCTGGTAAGGAGGGGCGGTATAAGATAATTGGTTATATTGACTTTTAGTAAGGACTGGGAAGTATAATAATAATAATAAGTTTAGAATGATTATAGTAAGTAAAATGGGATGGGCACGAGAGTAGACAAATGTGTAGTGTTTACAAAAAAGGGATTCTTTTGTTAGGTTGTGTGTAATTAGGAAAGAAATGATGTGAACTAATTAGGAGGGTTCACCCAAGTACTGTGTCTAGCGCATGGGAAACAAAAGGAAGGTGGGGCTAGACAGTATGAGTTAAGTAGTAAAGGGGAGCACTTGTAGATATGGCAAGGATGAGGGAGACAGTGCTAGAAAGAGAGAAGAGAGAGGAGAGACAACAGGGAAAAGTGCATGGAATGGGAAAACAGGCCATCAAAATGTATCATAGGGAAGGGATACCTTTGTCCATTTATTGTCAAATTTGTACCACTAATACTGCTAAGCATTATTAGTGTAATGCAGGAGTTTTATCAGCAATAAGATTTTAACTTAGTGTGCTAAGGAGATTATTGTCAAAAACTCACACATACACACACACACACACACACACACACACACACACACACACACACACACACACACACACACACACACACACACACACTCACACACACTCACACACACACACACACACACACACACACACACACACACACACACACACACACACACACACACACACACTCTCACAATCACACTCACACACACACTCCCACACATTCATTCACACACAAACTATCTCTCACACATACACACGCACACACACACACACACACACACACACACACACACACACACACACACACACACACACACACACACACACACTCTCTCTCACACTCAATCACACACACACTCTCTCTCACACAAACACATACTCGCACACAAATATACAAATAGCTTCTACACCAGGAGGGCATAAACAGTGTAGCAGTACCTGATGTGAAGAATCCAGAAGCTGTGAGTTATCACCCAGGTAACTGCACTGCCTTTAAAGTATATTTAAAAATAAGGGTAGACATTCCTTTACAAAATACCACTATACCAGGTAACCATGTTAGTGAAATAACCCATTTTCTTTTCTCTTGCTTATGCTGCTAGAGGAAATAGATATTCCAGAGGTAAGAAAGACATAAGGGCAGCCTAAGTGCTCAGACAAGATATAAAACAGTTAATAATTTCATACATTTTATACATTTTTTTGTGTTGTAACTTGTTCAAATACAAGTCTTTGGAGGGTGAGTGAGTTATCTATTCAATCTGTTAAGTTACAGGAGATAATTATGACATGTATTTTTCAAAAGAGACAGAATAGTAATGTTTACAAAAAGGTCTGTATCATAGTGAAGGTAGAAGCTGTTACCAGGACCCAGTTTTTTTTTTTGAGAATTTAATAGAGTTCTGATTTTGGAACAATATTGATAAAGCAATGTATTTCTTTAATTGGTGTTTGTTTGTAGGTATGTTATTACCATTACGTTTTTTAGGTATTATAAATAGCATATTGACAGTTTTAGAGATGCTTAGAGTGAGTTTATTTTCAATGAAATACTTCTAGATTGGCCATTGTTTTTTGCAGCTGTTTTCTTCAATATTAGAGGATGTAGGTCTTAATTTATATAGCAGGGTCTCCTCTGCATAAAGAGTTACTGCATTTAATGGAACAGAGAGAATATGTCTTTTACAAAAATTGAGAAGAGTACAAGGCCTAGGAGCAATCTGTAAAGGACTCTTCCTGAAAGTTCTATTTGAAGGCATTTTATCATCCAGTTGAGTTTAAATGTTGTAGTAGACTTGGGCAGTTTGTGTATTCAGATGCCCTTTTATGTCTGCAAAGATTCATCCAGTAAGGTATCCAAGTTCCATGTTAGAGAATCCTTTAATTGTGATTGTGTAAAAAGCAGTTAGTATTTTATGGCCTGACCTGAATTAGTGGTAGGAGTCTGTAAGTAGACCGTATTTATTAATGAACTCCATAATCTGTGAACTATCTTCACAAATACTTTTGTTAATGGGTATTGAATGGATATGGGTTGGAAAGATTTGGGGGGTACACGATGAAACCTTAGCAATAAGAACAATCACTCTTTAATGATAGCTATCAAGTTTACATTAATCAACAGGTTTATTACTCCGTTGGTAGGTATTTCCATTTGCTCACAGTTATTTGAAAAAGCTATTGATAATAATTTGTAAGAGTGCATTAGAGAACACTACCTTGGTGGTTGGGTCTGTTTCATGAGGAACTCTAATTCCATGGCAACAGGGAAGCGTCTTCATTTTATTAATTTTATCACTGTGCTTGGTGATCTCATTCAAGTAGTGGCTGCAATAGGTTTTTGATCAGAGACAGAGTTTGTGAAGCCTGTAACATCAGAGAATTTGTATAGAGCATTACTAATCAGTATGTTCACCAGGGTATGTTCAGTGGAATGGGGTTTTGGCCTAAACTGGCATAGTAATTAGTTAACACAGTGTGGAATGAAGAAACAGACCATCACAGTGACATGCAAGATAGTATCAAACTCCTAATTAAAGTTTCCTATTATAATGATTTTCTTCCTAGGATCTAAATTAAAAATTCTTCCAACTGTGTATGATTAGTTAGTGAGGATATATGTAGGCCATGGCTTTGTAGAAAATGTTTCAGTTACTTGTTTGGGGTTGTTAAATTAGGGATATCTACAACTTTTTTGTACTTTTTCATCTTAAAATTACCTCTTTATTAGTGTATATAACTAGATTTCAGCATGGGTTTTTATTACTTTCTTAATGTGACCTTAAATTTGAGGTTCTTTTTGACTGACAGCATGACTCCTCCTCCTCCTATGTGTAATCCAGACCTGCTATTCCAGTGCATGTGGAAGAGTGTGTATAAACAGGAAGCAGAGAAGAGTGCACTTTTGATTTAATGAGGTCATTGATATTCCTCAAATATCTGGGCTATTTTGTTTTACCCATGTTTCAAGAGGATGCTATTTATTACTGAGGCTTTGAGTTTTACACCCTTTCTGTTCTGATGTGTATTGGGTATGTTTATAATAGATTGATTATTATGGTTTGCACTTTTGGATTGGATGCTAGTCTTGGTATTTGGATCAGCTAATGATGTGTGTTGTGAACCTACTGAAAAGTACATGTCACTGATGTTTAATTCTTGCTAGGTAAAGTAATGGTGTATGTTTTCCCTAATCCTTTGTCCTGGTTTGAGTAATATTCAGATTCATTTTGTTTGTATTTTAAGTTGTTTTCTTGGGAGGCAGAGTGCATTTAGATACTTCCTTTTTATGCATGGTATCTGCCTCATTTCTGAGGCAGTATTGTGTTTTTGTAGCTACATTATTTAGGTGAAGCCTTTGTGATGATATTGTTATCCAGCATTTGGCAGTCATATATATTAAAGTGATTAAAGTTAAGGGGATTAGCATAATTAGCATTTTGATTTTGTAAGTGGGGATGCTGTCTGTTTTTACCATTCTGAATTTGGTTATAACTGGTTTCTGATTCCCTTGCTTTTTGGGTATGTGTATAATATATTTGAACTTGTAAAGGGGTATAATGAGTAGCCGCGGTGGTACAGCAGTAGTGTTGTTGCCTCACAGCAAGCGGTTCTCCTGTTCAATTCTCAGCTGGAGTGCCTTCTGTGTGGAGTCTGCATGTCCTCCCCGCGGCCGAGTGGTCTCCAAAAGACATGCGTGAATAGGTGTGCCTTCGCTGAAGGTTGGGTGTCGGGCTGGCAACTCGGCACCATAATAAAAATCGACTGCTGATCATTAGTGGACTGGAGTTCCGCTGTGGCAACCCCTAACCAGGAAAAGCCGAAAAGACAAACAAAGGGGTATAATGAAGTTGGTTAGATGAGGCAAGTGTGGTCACTTTTCAATATGCAGACTGTTATTACGAGTACAGTTTAAGAGTTGTTTTGATACAGAGATGGCAAGTGTCAAATGAATAATTTGGGTGCAACCATGACTTTTTGTTACAAGATGGATTAGGTACAATTTTAGTACTAGAATCAAAGAAGATGAGTAGAGTGAGAAGCAGATTCTGTGAATTTGAATTTGAAACGAGGTCAGCAAGGGTAGGCTTAGCTGTCTTATAAAGATGGTCAGTAAAAGCAGAGTCCACTTTTATCATAATCTATATACTAGTTGAAGGAAAAGGAGTAAATTTGATTCTTATGCAGCCAAGATATTAGACCTTTTTTGTGTTAGATGTCAGGCTGCCTCTCCTGCTACCAAAGTCAGTTATAAAAAATAATGAGTTAAAGACATTAAGTACTTTGTCATTAGTGTTTTAGAGATACTGCTGATCTGCACATGGTTAATTCAGTTATTACAGAGGATCTGAACCACAGAATATTTACAGCTTCAGCTGTCAGCAGAATCTGTGAATTAGTGAAGAGACTATTAATCTTCCAAAATGTGGCTGAACTGGTATGACTGGAGAAAGGAGACTGTAGGGCTCTGTTACTATTAGACTGTATAAACTTGTTAGTGCTTGTTACCATGTTTATCTCCTCAGCCACCACAGTATGAGCTTCAGTTGCTGGAAAGGAGCAAGATTTACTCACCTGCACTCTCAGTCTATTACTAATAAAAGTTGACTCTGCTATCACCAGAGTCTTAAAGTTGTTGTTTGCTGGAGAAATATTACTTTTAGGTGTTAGGGGAAAGCAGGATTTAGCTGCCATGTGACATTTCTAGACTGTTTATGGAAGGTTCACTGTTGACTGTGCTGCCTTAAACCCTTGGATGTGTGCTGATACAAAGATAAGAGCTTTACTTGTTGGGAAAGGCACACATTTCATTCAACTTCCCCCATATCTATTTGATTGTTGAAGGAAAGAGTGAAGTTAACCTTCTTACTGCAGTTTTTTATGTTGATATTGGCTAGAGATATTGCTTTTTAGATGTTGCAGCAAGTTTGACTTAATTGAGACTCAGACTACTGGAGGATATAACATGGCTGACCCTCCTGCCCCAGAGTCTTTAGGACTGCTTTGGATAGCAAGACAGTGTTTTATTGAAAAGGAGCAAATGTGATTGTGCTACCAACTAAATGTCTAACAGTGTTGAGAAAAGGAGTAAGTTTGACTCAGCTTCCTCCATAGTCCTTAATACATAAATGTAGGGATAGAGAACTGTACTTGTTGGTAAGGGCACAAGTCTAACTTAGCTACCATGTGAGGCAATTAAACTGTTGAATGACTGGTTGACATAATTGTCATCAGAATGTTTAAGAGAATAATGGGAAGAGAGACAGTGCAGTACACTGGTACCTGATGAGCAGAGACAGTGCATCACTGTGATACCGCAATGCAGTACAGTGGTACCAGATGAGGACAGACAGTGCAGTATACTGGTACCACAGTACAGTACAGTGGTACCAGATTAGGACAGACAGTGCAGTACAGTGGTAGCAGATGAGGAGAGACAGTGCAGCACAGTGGTACCATATGAGGACAGACAGTGCAGTACAGTGGTACCAGATGAGGACAGACAGTGCAGCACAGTGGTACCAGACAATGATAGCTAGTGCAGAACAGTGGTACCACAGTGCAGTACAGTGGTACAGATGAGAGACAATGCAGTAGAGTGGTACCAGATGAGGAGAGATAGTGCAGTACAGTGGTACCACAGTGCAGTACAGTGGTACAGATGAGGAGAGACAATGCAGTACAGTGGTACCAGATGAGGAGAGATAGTGCAGTACAGCGGTACCATAGTGCAGTACAGTGGTACCAGATGTGGAGAGGCAGTGCAGTACAGTGGTACCACAGTATAGTACAGTGGTACCAGATGAGGACATACAGTGCAGCACAGTGGTACCAGATGAGGTCAGACAGTGCAGCACAGTGGTACCAGACAATGATAGATAGTGCAGAACAGTGGTACCACAGTGCAGTACAGTGGTACAGATGAGGAGAGACAATGCAGTACAGTGGTACCAGATGAAGAGAGATAGTGCAGTACAGTGGTACCACAGTGCAGTACAGTGGTACAGATGAGGAGAGACAATGCAGTACAGTGGTACCAGATGAGGAGAGATAGTGCAGTACAGCGGTACCACAGTGCAGTACAGTGGTACCAGATGTGGAGAGGCAGTGCAGTACAGTGGTACCACAGTACAGCACAGTGGTACCAGATGAGGACATACAGTGCAGTACAGTGGTACCAGATGAGGAGATGAAGTATGCATTTGCTCCCAGTCTAAGTGAAATATATTGAGGATGGATAATAAATAAAGGCATTTTCTGTTTCTAAGGTCTGTAAGAATGGTATAGGAACATTTGTAATGAAATTATGACTTGTGCTATATCTATAGTCTTTTAGGAGCAGATAGTAAAAAAGCCACTTGAAGTGTCTGCAGGCTCTAGAGTGTGATTTACATTTTCATGTTAATTTTTTTCTTCTACATTTAATATGCCCGATGGCTTTATTATGTTAACCCAATTGACCCATTTGTTCCAGTTGTGTGAGATGACAGCCAGACACCTCCACACACTCTAAGTGAGGGCACTATAGCTCATTAGCTCATATCCATGATGCCTTATTAGCCTATTCATTCCACACATAGTGAGACACAACTTTGATGGGAGCAGTCTATCTTACAAGTCTGGTGAGGCAGCCACGCCCCTCCTCTTGTTGGAGCACCCTTCCCTCCCTTACTGCAGGCCATTGAAATCTGCTCTAATGCTGCCATTGAAAGGGAGTGCGCATCCACACACTCTATCAGCATACATGCAAGCAGTGCATGCTCCCAGGCTTGTACTCCATGTGGCTGCAACATCTAATGTTCCTGCTAAGTGTTACGTAAGTGGAAAGCCAGATCCACATCCCCCCTCCCAGGATGAGTGTACTGGCAACACCTGCTCACTCCCATTGCATCCTTCTCACCATCTCTTACAGGCACAGAATCTGCTAGATGAATTTGGGTAGCATTCATTGTACACCGAACTTTCTAGCTCTAGGCTACAGAAATGGATCAGTTTCTCAATTTTTTTTAATGTTGTTTTATTTGTAATCTGAATGTGTGTGTTAATTCTATTTGTTAATTAGGTATGGCTGGTGGAAGTGTTGATTAATGTTCTTATTTATTTATTTTTTTTTTAGTTTTGTGAATTGGTAATTGTAGAATAGTGGGATGGTTATTTTTTTTTTAATAAAATCATGTGAAGCTGAGTGGGAATGGTATACAGTGGAGAGCACAGCAAAGCTGAATAGAGTAAGGTTGAGTGTAGCTGGATTTTACTCAGTCAGGAAATTTCCTGAATAGTCAGTGTGATGTGCTTTCTTGGAGTAAGTGTTTTTTTCCAGCAATGTAATAAGTAATGTATGCCACATCTAACATCTGCCGCATAATTAATTTCCTGAATGTAAGAAGAATAATCGGGGGGATATTTGTTAATAAGATATCAGCTGATATAACACTAGTGGAGATATTTAACAATTATCTTTAATATTTCACCAATTCAGGTTTGGACAGGCCACACACATCTGTTGAACTCTGACTCTTGCCTCATCCTTTCCATTGAATGTATCCATTTGTCAGATTAAGGCTGATTAAGTTAACGACCAAATACTATATGTGGTAGTTGT
The DNA here is from genome assembly GCF_019279795.1 of Protopterus annectens. Lineage (NCBI taxonomy): Eukaryota > Metazoa > Chordata > Ceratodontiformes > Protopteridae > Protopterus > Protopterus annectens. The sequence continues at coordinate 596,996,634 of NC_056730.1, read as the reverse complement.
CAGAGCTTTATATACACTAATCTCATCTACTTGTTTCAGCACCACTTGAGTCCAGGTCTGCCTCTCTTTCTGAAAGCAAGACAAAGTAATAGTGATGCATAGGCAGGATATTTAAACAGTTTGTCTAATTATGCACCTATCAGTTTATCCTTACTTATGAGTAAATGCTTTAACTGTTACCTACTGGTTCTGTTGCTATTATATGCCATCTAGTCATTATCACATGGTGACTCTATGGATAGTCTTCCAGAACTGTGTTCTGTCTTCAGTTAGGTGACAGCAGGGTTATCCATTGGTGTAGTTATTGTAAGAATCCATCTCAGTTTTTTTTTTTCTTTTTTTTTTTTTAGTGGCCTTCCATCTTTGCCAAATGGAATGTTGTTTTTCATTACGTTCTTTCTCTTTGCATGTTCTATCTGAATTATGAAGGTCTAAGTCCTAACATCTGAGCTTACGGGGAATACTTATGCTTTATTTCTTTGAGTACTGACTGATTTGTTTTTAGGCAGTCTATGGGATATACAGTATTCATCAGTACCAACAAAGTTCAGAGGCATCAGTTTTCTTCCTATCACATTCCTTCTCTTTCATGTGCAAAGAAACATCTCTGTTTTGGAAGATCTTATGTAGATTCTTCATGACCATCCTTCCCAGTGTAACTCATAATCAGATTTCTTGACTGCTGTTTATAGATTTATTAATTATTGATCCATCAGACTGAAGCAGTGCAGTGATTCTTTTTATTCTCCAGCTAAAATAAATGTATTGATTTACCAGCTGACAGGATCTTTCTCTTCTTCATGTTAAAGCGCAACTCCATTTTAGACAATGTTGTTTAATCATGACAAGCATTTATTTCAGGTTATCTTTGCCTTTAGACAATAATGTGGTATCATAAACACAACAAAGTTTGTTTATAATTATTCCTCCAATTTTCACACCTCAATTTTCTCCATACAGTCCTGCTTCTCTCATGATTTGTTCTGTATATACATTAAATAGATGTGGCGAAAGTATACAGGACTGTCATATACCTTTACCAGGTGTAAGCCATTCTGTTTCTCCTTTTTCAGTTGTAAATGTTGCTTCTTGACTGATATAAAGATGGTGCATGAGAATCAGGTACTCTGAAATATCGATGCCTCTCAGTATGGTCAAGAGATTTTTTTTTTAAGTTAACACAGACAATGGCCTTGCTGCAATCAGTAAAACACATGCAGATAATCTTTTAGATACATGTTTGTTTTGCCTTTTCAGTGATCTGTTTCATACCCACAATTATGTCTCAGGTTCCTTGCTGACTTCTGGATCATATTTGCACTTCTGACAACTCTTGTATTAGTACTGCATGTGTCAGTGGTACATCTTTGGTGCAGAAGGCTGTGGGTTCTACTCCCACACTTGGTAGATCGATTTCTGGCTGCACGGCAGATTGTGTTATCCTTCGTATGAGACATTAAACTGAAGTCCCTCCTGCTTGAGTTGGTCGTAGCTCCAGCAGATGAAAATTATTTCATGGTACCTATCAAAAAGAGTTGGGGAAGTTCCCCAATGCACTGTCAATAGTAGTAGAATAAATACCACCTCAGATCTCCCCTGAAAAGAAGTCACTAGCCTAATGGGACTAACCCATTCAACAAAGGATAAATTAAATTGTTCCAGGTGTGGTTATAATCTTTACTTAATAATTTTGGAAAGAATCTTGATAGTATGTGGAATCAGAGAAATTGTGTGTCTGTAGTAAGGTGTTTTGACAATTATTTTTTTTTTTTTTTTACTTCTTGCAGGTGCCTTTTTCTTTCTTTCTTTATTGAAATTCAGCTTTTTTATATCTTCCACAAAATCCTCTGGTAATCAGTCATTTCCAACTAATGCAGCAATTCAAGTTTGCTGAGAGTGTTTCATTTTAGGGGTAAATTCATCTTCAACTTTAACTTGAATTTGAATATTGGCAGCTGGTCAGCTATACAACATTGGCCTTAGACTTTGTTTTTATTGATGCTATTGAAGTTTTCCACTAAAATAAAAACAGGGAGAGACAAAAGATAAAAAAGATCAATGCTTAGTCATCCTTGATAATATATTCCAAACTCTCTAAAGTTATTTACTAGTCTGTGCTTCCTAAAATAATAGCATAGCCTATCATCATATATTGCAAAGTGAGCTCCTTCAACTTCCAGGCCACATTTCCAAAATCTAAATAATATAGCTCAAACCATTGCAATAATCCTTTTAAGCACACAACTTTCTTGAGACCAATCCCTATTCACCTGAAAAAGCCAGAATTCTGGTTGCCCAACAGAGAGACAATTGGCATGCATAGCCCACTTGATGGCCTCTATAACATGGTTCCAAAATCTTTGACTCCTGGGCCAATGCTATAATATATACATGTAATCAACATCTGACACACTGCTGGTCTAGAAGGGAGCTCACTGTCTTATTTCTCTATATCCACTAATGGGAGGGGGTCTATACCATCCATGAAATGAATTAGATGCCATACAAATGAGCATAAGGACGGATCTAAAATGGTCCAATTCTCTGTCTGCATCTTCTTATTCTTCCTGATTAAAAGAATATCCCAAAAGGTAGATCCATTCTTGCCACAGCTGTAAACTTCATTTATCAACTTTTGCATTCAAATACTAATGTGTATATATGTGTGTGTGCGTGTGTGTGTGTGTGTGTGTGTGTGTGTGTGTGTGTGTGTGTGTGTGTGTGTGTGTTTGTGTGTGCATGCACTCGTGTGTGCTTGTGAGTGTGTGTGTGTGTGTGTGTGTGTGTGTGTGTGTGTGTGTGTGTGTGTGTACATATATATATATATATATATATATATATATATATATATATATATATATATATATATATATATATCTTTTTCTTCTGCTTTCGGCTTTTCCCGGTTAGGGCTTGCCACAGCAGATCACCTGTCCACTCATGACTGGCAGTAGAGTTTTATGTTGCCGAGTTGCCAGCCTGGCGTCCAACCTTCCACAGAAGGCACACACACACGCACTCACACCTAGGGCCAATTTAGAGTGTCCAATCCACCTACAGCATGTCTTTGTATATGTATATATATATATATATATATATATATATATATATATATATATATATATATATATATATATATATGTATATTAATTTCGAAAATGCCACAATCTCGAGATTCATAAAATCAAGTCCAGAATCTCGAGGTTGTGAAATCTCAAAACTAAGTAGTGAACTAAAAAAAAAGATAACATGTAAAACTATGTTTTTGCAGGAGGGAAAGCCCCCTGCACCCCCCACACCTCCTGGATCACACTACACTGTAGCACAATCTCAGAGTTAGTATATTTAAGTTGCAGTGGGTGCGGAGGATGCAGGGGGGCTTGCCCCCCTGCAAAAACATGGTTTTACATGTTTTCTTTTTTTTTTTTTGTTCACTACTTAGTTTCGGGATTTCACAACCTTGAGATTCTGGCCTCGAGTTTATGAATCTCGAGATTGTGATATTTCAAAATTACGTAGTGAACCCATATACATATATATATATATATATATATATATAGAGAGAGAGAGAGAGAGATAAACATGTACTGTGGAAACTGCTCATTGTTTCATTAAATAGCAGCCAGTATATGACCTCCTCACATAAGAGGGATGGTTCTATACACAATTTTATGATAAAGCATTAAGCTGCAAATATTAACAGAATAAAATCTTATTATTTCCCATTACCCTTATACTCCTGGAATGACAGAAAGGTGCATATATCTGATTGAATCAGTTGAAACCAGTCAAATTTCCTTCACCACACTGCAACCAAATCTTTCCAGAGAAGGGGAATATTCCCAATCTTATATGCATCAAACAATCAAATTCTGTCCCAGATAGAAGGGTTATTATTACTGGCAAAAAAATTCCAAGCTTTCTGCTCAAGATCTTCAGGATCCCAAACTCTTCCTGTAGTGCACACTGTACATGTTGTTCCCTGATAATATAAAGCATACAATTCAGGGATAGACCAGTTAGGATGATACTGACCCTTAGTATACAGGCTCAGTTCCATCAACACCACGTATGCATGTAGTAGAACATCTTACAAAGTAACTCCCACTTATGGAGTTAATAATGTTTTCTTCTCAATATGTAGAATAAGCCTGTATCTTAAAAAGTTGGAAGACAGCACACTGGGGAAGACACCTCACTCAAACTAAGAGTTGGAGCAGGCACACCATTCTGAATCCTCTAACCTTGGCTAAAAAGAGCAACAAAAATTTGCTTTGAACTCTGGAGATATTATGTGTTATTCCTTAGTATATTATTATGAATTCATGACAACCACATGTTCTACTTGCATTATAATAACTTTGCCCCTACATGAAATTCGTCTGCCTATGAGGATGCAGTATGACTCAGGCCTATCCAAGACATTATCATATTCAGCAGACAGACTACCCTTTATTCAGATAAAGCCTTAGCCATAAGGCATTGTGGGAGATGTATCCATATGACATCATTCAGAGACCAAGTAGAACTGACATAGCACTTTGATGATACCTGCAGTCCTATCTTCTATACTCTTTTTCTAAAGTAACATACAATTATCTCCATGGTAAATACAATTAAAAGTGTGAAAGGGGGCATAATCCTCTTTCCAACTCAAAGGAATTAGAACACACTCCATTTGATACCATATGTGTCCCAAGCTGAGGATGTGATGACTGACAGTGGCTTATAAATTCCACTGGGATTACAGACCTCCGCAGTGATGCCCACAAAAACACCAAGAAATAGACTCAAGGACTTTCTTTAGGTCTAGACAAAGGAATGCAATCAGTACTGAGTCTTCTTGCAAAATACAAGCATATTATGCCAGAGCCTTTTCATCTCAGCCCCCACCCCAACCTTATGCCATGAACAAAACTCTGCTGGTATGGAAATGTTTATTTTAGTAAAAACAGCTCTGTTCTTGCCTCCAAAACTTTAGCTCATGTTTTGGACTCATTTTACAAAAAAAAAATAATGATAAATTGGCTCATTATTTTCAGGCTTGTTATCTTTATATGGTTGGTTTTGAAAACAGCAGAACTGCCACAGATCTATTAGAAGAGGACAATATTAATGTATGTGTAGCTCCCATAAACATTAATAACACCAGTCCCGACAAGTCCTTCCAAATCATCTTACAGAGGTTAATTGGGATGAAATATTGCCCTGAAGCTTTGCTTAATGGTAGCTTGCAATTGGTTTCCACTACTTCCCAAACCCAGATAGGTGCACTTAATGTCTGGCATTGACATGGAATAATTTGTGACAGGCACACATCCTAAAAAAATTCTGTAGTTGCAGAGTTTTTTTTTTTTTTTGTTAATATAAATCCCAGTAATACTTAAACTATACCTCAGGAATGCCAATTGGGTGGTGAAAAATGTCACCATTTACATCTCTAATACCTGAAATGGCTGCATCCATTTTCCCTTCCTTTAAACCAGTCGCCCACAACTTGGTTGAGGGATTATTATTATAAGCCCACATAAAGTGCCCTAATTCTTTCCAGATGGTCATAATATACACTAAACTGCAGTCCCTTATTTATTTCTTGCTTTACGTGCTTAATATGCCATAGATACTCCCTGTTAATGCATTTGATATGAACACACAACTGTAACAGAATATTTAACTGACTCCCTATGTTTTTGTATTATAAAAATGGGATCTTATAACATTTGTGGCAGGTCTAGCCATGTGGTGGTGTGGCCATTGTCTATAGGTGATGGCCACCATTGATAAAACTCCCTGTCTCCATATACAGAAGGGAAAAAGGGCATGATGCTGATGATAATGCCAATCTTACAGCATGTAGGGACACTTTTTAAGAAATATTTTAAACTCATCCCATTTATTTAGCACCTTATAACCATAAGCAGATAATTCAGCCTAATAACTGCTTACTGCTGTCCACAGAAACTCACATTCATCAATTCATATAAAAACTAGGGGATGTCATTTCCATTGTTAGACATAGAAACAGAAATCCTGTTTTAGTATCTACTGTGAGAGTGCTATGGTTTGGTAAAACAGAAGGGTTCATAGTGGCAGCAGTTGCAGTTCTGAGTAAAAATCTTCGGACAAAAAAGTAGTGCAGACTATGTTTAGTCTTAGTCATTGGAGAAGATTATGAATAGTCACACTACTTAGGGTGCAGCACCCTCCGGACATCTCCCAGCATCAAGTCCTGCCCACTTTCTTTTAGCAGTTCAGTGCATTTGGGCATGCACTGTCGGTTCAAGTGTAGGGCCATTAAAATCACCTGCAAACAACACTGGTAGTACTGCCCCATAAAACAACTATAGCATTAATAATTACTGACGGTTAATGCCACCTGCCCTTATCTTAACCACAATCCATCTACCATTAAGATTATTATTGTCTTCTTTAACCTGTTGATTAACCAAAAATGAGCATTGCAAACCTCCTCCTCCTTGAATATTTGGCCAAACCCACCTCCACCCACCCAAGCCGGTTCCCCTCAGTCCCTTCTAAACCTCTGCGTTTTTTAATCTCCTGTAAAAAAAAGTTCATACATTTGTTCCCTTATAATTCTATTAAATTAAATTACACTGAACTCTAGTTCATCTGTGATCAGTGCACTACCCTAGTAAGCAAAACAAACTAAATTAAGTAAAGTAGATCCATTCAAACCACTAATTTTTAAGAGGCATTTAGGTATCAAACATTACATGGCATAAGCCACAAAATCCTATTATGTTTCCACAGACAGCCTGACTATTCCAGCTCACATGTTTATTATACTGTTCCTTCACATCTGCAAGTCTACAGTGATCTTTATCAATAAGTTCACGTTTGTTATCCTCTGGAAATTTGGGAACAGCAGCTTACAGTGGCAGCTGCAATGAAAAATTGTGTCTACTATTGGGAAAAAATTTAAAAAAAAGAAAAGAAAACTGCTTACCTCCTTTGCTGTATGATGATGAAGTCCATCAAATGCCATTCACTCTGAAGCCTCTCAAAGATGATATTTACCACTGAGTTGTGTAAGTGTGCAAGGGTTTTTAGGGACATAAATACTCTCTGTGCCTCTTTTTTAGGGACATAAATACTCCCAGTGCCTCCTTCCTGTGATGCTCTGAGTTTTTAGGAACATAATTACTCTCAGTCCCACCTTCCTGTGATACACTTAAGAGTTTTTAGGGAGATAAATACTCCCTGTGCCTAGGGACATAACTACTCCCTGTGCCTCCTTCCAGTGAGACTCTTAAGAGTTTTTAGGGATATAAACACTCCCACTGCCTACTTCCGTGATACTCTGAGTTTTGGGGGGCATAATTACTCTCAGTGCCTCCTTCCTGTGATACACTAAGAATTTTTAGGGACATAAATACTCCCTGTGCCTCCTTCCTGTGATACTCTAAGAGTTGTTCTTAGCAACATAAACACTCCCTGTGCCTCCTTCCTGTGATACACTAAGGGTTTTTAGGGACATAAATACTCCCTGTGCCTTTTTCCTGTGATACTCTAAGAGTTCTTAGAAACATAAATACTCCCCTTGCCTCCTTCTAAGAGTTTCTAGGGACATAACACTCCCTGTGCCTCCTTCCTGTGATACTCTAAGGTTTTGTCCTTGTGGCTAGTGATATATTTGGCTGTTAATGCATCATCTGTCACTTGTTGTATAACACTAGCCAGTCTTTCAAATGAATCTTGGGCCAAGCAATGTCCCAGGTAATCTGTCAGGGAGCCAGCAGTCATCATATCAAGGCACCGTGAGGTATGACTATAATCACACAGTCCAAATAAACTGCTCACTGAAGAAGGAGTGTTCTAAAGTTTTGCAAGACAGGAATCATACACAGTAATACAGCACAGAGTACTACTATGCTGTTTTTAAATTACTTACATCATCCAGCAGGGCGACACACTACTTTTAGTTTATTCTAATTGTGCATGGTCCTATCTGCATCCCCTTTTTGTTCCCAGATTTTACTTTCCAATCATCAATAAGTATCAGTACATCCTGTTTGCTTCTTGGCATGTACTTATTTATTTATTTATTTTAGATTTACCGGGAAAGTCTGACTGGACACAGCACTTTTTTCAGCAGTGGCCGAGGGAGAAAGGCTCTGAGAAAGTGTACAAAGTGAAAAATTACAGTGAAAGAAGAAAAAATACAATAGTTGACAAAAGTACAATTGGTATCTTAAAACATAATAGAAAGGGCAAAGTGCAAATAATATAATCAACGATAATATGAATAGTTGGAAAAGCTATGGAAGATGCTAACAAATATGATGCATCAATAAAGCTGAATAAAAATCAAAGGTGAAATACAATATGCACATATTCTAGATAATACAGGTAAACATTTTTCTCTGTTTAAGCCCACCTTTAGGACAAAAACAGGTCTGTACCAAAGTCAAATACAGCATAGATTCCATTTGCAGACAGCAGTAGGACATTTATGGTGTACCCTTCTTAGATTCTGTGGGTACAAGAACTAGCCAGGACAGGAGCATGAGCAGAGCCAAGTTTCAATTAAGTGTGATTTTAGAAGTTTTTTTGAATTGAACTAGAGAGCAGTTGGAGGTTATTGGGGCTGGTAGTTTGTTCCATATTTTGGGAATGAAGTTTGAGAAGAGTGAGTCCCCAGCTGAGTTGTTTGCTTTTGAGATGTTAAGAAGCATTTTTTTGCTGGAGCGAAGAGACTGATTGTTGGTATATGGTTGTATTAGATTTTGGAGGGCAGGGGTTTTGTCTGGCTGATACAGGATTTTATGGGCAAAGGTTAGCTGATTAAAGAGTAGCAGTTGGGATAATTCTAGCCAGTTTAGTTGTTTTAGAGATGTGCAATGATGTGTCTTGGATGGGGAATCTGTGGCAAACCTGGAAGTTTTATTATAACAAGACTCTAATTTAGCCAGATCTGTTTTTTTTAAGGTTGGTTAGGATGGGGGAGGCATATAGGAGAGCTGCTAAGAGGTGCATACAAGTAATAGTAGGCTTTGTGTTTATGGTCAGGAATTGTTTATTTCTGCAGAGGGCAACTAATTTCTTGTGTACTTTTTTGATGGTTTGAGAGATGTGAATATCAAATTTTAAGTTGTTGTAAATTTTGACACCAAGAAGTTTGGTGTGGGATACTGGTGTGATAGCGATTTTATTTTTGGATGTGATATGGAATGATAAGCTTGGTGGGGGAATTCATGTTGGGTAAAAGAGAAGGAGCTTGATTTTGTCTGGATTTAGGATAAGTTGAGTGTTAGTGAGCCAGATTTGGGCAGCTAGAAATGATTCTTGGGTTATGGTCTGGAGGGCTTGGAGGGAGGAGACTGTAGCTTTAGGGGGTAGAGGTGTGGAGTCTGTTTGTGAAGAGTGAGAAAAGTAGAGGCCCAAAGATGGAGCCTTGGGGAACTCCTAATGTAACTAGAAGTAGGGGTGAGTGTTCATTTAGCCATTGAACAGCCTATTGCTCATAAAACTAATGAATTACTTTCTCTTCTGCCTCTGTTGTTAGAGCATATATCTGAATTATAGTCATATTAATGTACAAAACTCAGAAATTATGACTGCATTGTATTTCACTACACATTGTGTAAGTTTTTTCTAAATTATAAATATAACACCATTTCAACCTTGTCTATAATTCCCAGCATAGTAGACATTGCATGCTCAGATATGGTGTCCAGTGACCAATTCAGTTCAATTGAGTGACACATAGCCAGCCCATTTGTGTGTGGTCCATTTCATTCTTGGCTACATACAGCTTTCCATGGCTCTTATGTTTTATGTCTCAGTATGTAAGACATGTTTGTAGCAACACGTTAAACCCCATTTAACACATGGTAGCATCAACAGATATACTTCTCAAAGACTTGAAGACAACCATATCACATACACCAGCTTTGAGTACTTTTTAATGGGTCTATAGCATATATTCGAAATTCCAAAATGTCGAACACCATATGTTTGAACTTGGAATTTCGAATATTGAAAACATCAAATGCTCAGAATAACGAATTTTTTCCCAGTGGAAAAATTTGCTGTTCCGAAAAACATACACCCAACACAAGCACACCAAAATAAATAAATCACACACATACATTTAACAAAACCCAACCCCACACTAAACCACACATACATTACTAACTATCCACTTACCTTAACCCGCACCCTAACCCTAAGGTCCGTAACTATCGCACACATACCCTACAAATCTATACACAAACAAACTAATTAATACACACACACACACACACACACACACACACACACACACACACACACACACACACAGTTAACAAAACACAACCCTACACTACACCATACATACATTACTAACTATCCACTTACCTTAACCCACACCCTAACCCTAAGGTCTGTAACTCTCGCACCACAGTGGAGGAAATAGCGAAGCCATGGAATGGCCCACCGAAATCTTGCCCTTGGTAAGATTTCGATGTTCTGGGGCTTCGCTATTTTCACCATTCGATATTTTGGGTTTGATGTTTTCACATTCGGCGTTGTACCTCTTCAGAATTTTGATATAGACCCCTTTTTAACAGTATATCATAATGTTTTTCATTGTCACTATCCCTACACCCAGTGGGTGGAGCTAAGCCATTCAATAATGCTCTTATTTCCAGGATTCTGTAGAGAGCACAAATAATTCCAATGGTTGCCTAAATGATGCCCTCACACTCAGAAAGCTCTCAGCTAGATTTCAGCACAGGGAGGAGAATAAGCTTGGGAAAAAGGATGCAGATGTGGATTGCCAGACCCTTAATTCATACATATAATTCTCAGATAATAACCTGTAGGACACACCACGAGAACACGGAATATTTCCAAACGTTTCTTTTATTTAGCAGAACAAAACAGCAGGAATGATGCAACTAGCACGCTTCTTCAGATACAAGTTACTATATCAAAAATCAACTGTTATATATCCCCATCTAAATTGAATATCCTGTTGCTTAATTAAGTAATCAATAATTAATCTGTTTATCAATTAAGATAACAAGAAAATTCATCACAGTTAGTAAAAGATGCAGTAAGTAGATATATAAGTATTCAAAAACTGTTCCAATTGATTCAAAACTTCATAGACATTAAAAGCATCATTAAAAGCCATTCCTTATATGCTATATTAATATTAATAATAAATATCAAATGATAATATAAATATTAAAAACTGAGCATATTATTAACAGTTCTCTTATAAAAAGTCCTATCTGTATTGATAGTTTAAAAATATTATATGTAAACTTATACACACTCTTTGTGGTTGTATCTAATTAAGTTTCAGAAATCTGTGTTATCATTTTCAAAAGGACTTAGTTAACTTCATCTTAAACTTCTTTTTCCATAAAAATTCATTTCTAAAAATTCATCTCATGGAGATCAACAGCATTTCTAGCTGTATGGACATTATATATAATATTCCCTAACAATATGCAAAAGTGCCATAATCATAAATAAATAAATATCATAGACCAAGGGTCTCTTGATATACATTCTATCTAGATACATGAATCCATGTGTTATTCATTTCTTGGAGTATATTTATATTCATATTACTTATTTAGATAAAAATGAATATCATAACAGTACAACATTTATTAAATTCATGTTTTGTATATATAAAAATCGGCTCTAGAGACTGGTAAACAACTAGTGAAATCATTTAGTGCAAAGAATGCCTTATCTAAGTGATTCATTGTCTGATCTACTAACCATTGTGAGCATAAAGGTGTCGCATATCTTATTTGAGACAGAACATAAATCCTTATAGATAATCGTAACAAGAGAACACAACATCTTGTTTTTTATCTCCTTGGAGAATGAATAACAGATAAAATCAAAACCAAGATCAAACACAGAACTTGCTGTTCGCGATGTATTCAAAACGTATTGCCCCCTAGTGTTTGGATGAGTAATTGCTATTTATTGCTAAATGCGTTGCTAAATGTGTCACTGACTTTATAAGATGTTAGGAAAGTATAAATGTATGTCTAACTATTCCCATTGGTGTTGTCTTGTCATGTCTATCTGGTTATATTGGGGTATCCATAGAGTGAAACTCATCTTGAAATGTCCCGATCTGAGTGGACCTAACTCAGTATATCTGCTTATAGATGAGTAAATGTTATTGTATAATTACAACTGGATGGTTATGTCAGTTGCTAGCTGACTGAGGCAGATATTCCAAATTATTATTTTATGTTGCATTACTTAGCCGGTGATGTTTAAATATCTGATTAATTTAACTAAAATCAGATATTCTTTTGCATTTCTGTCTAACCTTCAAATTTAGGGTAACATACAAATGCACCGATGACCATCTGGCTGTTGATGAAATTTCACATAAAATATTGGTCATCATAGTCACTATGGAAAGCTCAACTGTATATAAGAAGACCATCTTCTCAAATATCTCTTATTAATGATTCATTGTATAAGTTTATATGTCATTCTTGTTTCTCTCTTTATTTACTTTGGGGAGATCTCAAAAGATGATTAGCTATCAAAATGTTTCTATATATCACTAGCATTGAGCAGTAAATGTTTTAAAAGGGAGAACAAAAGGCTGTATATGAATATATTGGAATGTCTCTCTAATATTCATTCATTCTCATCTTATAAATGGTTTAACACTAACATAGCTGTTAATACCTGGTTCTCTGTGGGCTCCCGCTTTTAATATCCATTCCATTTCCAATCTAGCCAAGGTGTTACTATTGTCTCCCTTCCTGAGGCTGCTGGGTATCACTTGTAATATTCTAAATTTAAAGCTGTGTGTAGGGTTTGAATTTATGTGTTTGGCTAGTGCATTTAGTTCTACATGTTTCCGGATGTCATATATATGATTATATATACGTTCTCTGAGTCTCCTCTTCGTAAGGCCAATATAAAAGGCTGGACATAAGTCACAATTTGCCATATATATAAGATTCTGAGTATTACAGTCAGTCCATTTCCTTATATTATATTACATATAATGTTAAAGTTGCTTCTGTCACTGCTGTTTGAAGAGCTCCAGCTTGGTGTAAGACAAAATGTAGGACTTTCCTGCACCTTCTGTACTAGAAGCACAGGAAGCCCCTGAAGGGCCAGTATGACAGCCTGCTTTTTAAGGTGAAGCATGTCAGTAGCTTGGCAGAGAGGTGAATGGCACTACTGGCATCTCTTACTCTGCTGAACTGTGATGTCATACACCCAGTGACCTGTCTATGTGCCAAACAGAACTCCTTCTCTAATGGGAAGAAGAAATTAGGGGTAGAGAGACATATCTTTTTTGCAATTTGCTTTATGTTGTATTGGCACTGTCATATGGGTAATGTAGATGCACCTGTTTGTCATTTTATTTGCTAGGGATATGCTGATGTGTTTGTTATGTTTCTGTTTTGCAGTACCTCAGGAGACTGAAGCAAATCTATAGGCCTGCTAGTGGATACAGGCCAGGCTCCCCCGGCATTAGGATAATTGCAAGGTTTTGCTTGGGGTTTTGTGATATGGTACTACAGTGTAACACATGTTTATGTGGTGTTATTTTTTTTCTCCCCATTTATTTTAATTTTCTACAGGATCAACTGTGATTCATGTGGAAGTAAGACAGCAGCCCCTCCACACCCACTGCTGAGTCCCCAGTGGTCTCCAGGCCTGTAAAGTAATGTAGTTCACCTGGCCCTCTGTAGCTACTGCTCAGGAGAGGGATGAATACCCTTCTTCTGATTGTGGCATGGAGGGGCCTACCTCAACAATATGTGCAGTTGGTGCTATGTATTTAGGTGGACCCGTTTGGCACTCTTGAACATTTAATTACACACCTTCTAAAATCATGTATCTGGCCAACCATGAACAGTGAGCCACTGGATCCTCTGCCTCTCTCTAATATCAGTGACAGAGATGATTAACTTTGGGAGGTGGTTACCTCCAGGCTAAACTAGAATGCACACCATACCACTCTTCATCCCCCATCACTGTGTTCCTCTTCCAATCCCCTGCTCTTCTTCCAGTACTGTCCTGTCATGAAATGGATGCCCTTTGCCTGTCTGTGTCACTCTTCTTACTCCACCCTTGTGTCTCACCACCACCCCTATAGATGTCTGTCAGTGTGTGTGTGTGTGTGTGTGTGTGTGTGTGTGTGTGTGTGTGTGTGTGTGTGTGTGTGTCTTTGTTCATGTACCTCTACCTCCTTCCCTTTACTCCCTTTCAGCCACCTAGTTGAACCTTATGACCATCTCCCTACTCCCCTTCTTTGGAAAAAGAGAAATATTGGCATCCGTCCCCTCAAAAACATCCCCTTTTCCCTACTTCCGACTTCTCTCACCTTCTTATTATTCTTCTATATACTCATCTGCTTGCTTTCTCTAATTTCTAATTGGAAAATCCCCATGTATACACATATATATATATATATATATATATATATATATATATATATATATATATAGGTTTACTATTAAAATTCCAAATCCGCTTCGGTCGGTCATTCAGATTGTCGACCTGAAATGCTGAATTCGGAATTTTGAAACAGCAATCAAAGTGAAAATGAATACATAGACATCCATAGTTTGATGTATTCAACATAGCAGGAGGTAACGTCACTCACCTCCTGCTATGCACATTAATGTACCATTACACTTTATAGTCGACGGTATGTTAATTCTACTATTTCGCATGGGGGGAGGCTACACCCCACCCCTGCACTCCCCCACACCCCCTGCATATTAAATATGCCAACTCTGAGATCGCAATACAGTGAGGACATGGGCTTATTCCCTGTCCCTCACTGAACCACGATCTCCCTGCACAATGTCAGATCCAAATACTGGAATTACACTACCCATTCCCTGTATTGTCATCGATACATTTTGGATCAACATTCTGCCAACTTGAAAACTGACATTTGACCACATGCCGGTCGACCTATGCAGTTTCAAGATTTTCAGTGTAAACCATACCTTCAAATTGTCGAATGCCATAATGTCTAATGTTCATTTGGTTGAAAAATAACATCTAAACCCAAAACATTGAATGATCAAAATGTCTAAAATCATTTAACTGAAAAACAATGAGATCACCTCTATGATTTTGCAGGGGAGCTAAGCCCCCATGCACACCCCATGTGGGGGTCTTTGCCCCCCCCACACCCCCCTACTTAAATATACCAACTCCAATATCACACTACAGTGCAGAAATGGGCAAATTTGACTAATTTTATTTCAACATTATGATCATTCAGTATAGTGCATTCAACCAATTCATTTTCAACCATTTAGCATTCAGCATTTTGAAGGTAAACCTATATATATATATATATATATATATATATATATATATATATATATATATATATATATATATATATAGACATATATATACACACACACACATATATATAAATATATATACACACACACACACACACACACACACACATATATATATATATATATATATATATATATATATGTACAATGAACTGCCTTGCCACTAAGTTGGGGTGCCTTTCTGTGGGCTAAAATCAATGCACCTGTTGCATCTCCAAGACCGTTTGTTGTGGGTGAATCTACAAACCTTCTGGTACATACCCTCCATGTTATGTGTCCTTCACTTCACGTGACCTCTATAGCACAGTCTTTGTTGTCGCAAGGCTGCTGTTTCAGCATGACTTTGACTCTTTCACTGCCCTGCACAACCTCCTGCATTACCAGGCATTCCCTACATTTATGCATACATAATCAGCAAGAAGTCACATCATGGTATGAGCACCAGACTGTTTCTCGCTGCAAGGCTGCATTACCAATCATACCCCCTCCCCCAACCAAGATTTAAACAAATGACCATCATGGGCTAGATAATTATGAATGTTTATGGAATTACCTAAATAATATTTTAGTCCTTTAACTTCTGATATTATAGCACTTACTTCTCAAAAAATCACATAGTATAGTTCCTGCTGTTTTAAAATACTGGATAGAACTTCAGTGCAAAAGAAGTCAACATATAGTTTTAGTTTGGCTGCTGAGCCTTTTCTGCAGCTTCCATCTGAAAGAAGTTGCAATGAAATTTAAAACATTGGCAGCTCACTGAGTGCTTCTTAATTTGATGTGATTCTACATGCGTAATCCAATCAGAAGTATAACCCATTACCAATCAACGCACATTAAGATACACTTTTCACTCATGGCAGCTTCCCTCTTGGGATCACTTTAGTTGCCTACAAAGTACATTAGCCATCATATTCTGTCATTGTAGTTATAATATGTCACAGTCTATCTTCTGCATTCAGTTTGTCTTCCAAAATGCTAGTCTTTGCCAGAGTGCGAAAGCATTAGATATTTAAGTTTCACTTCTATTAAAGTTGTTTAAGTTTGCTGTGATCTTAATTCCATACAGGTGGGCAGGAACATCCCAGATAATGTACGCCATACAGTGAGCCATAGAGTGTGTTTTGTGATTGGCTTGTTAATGTCTTTCTTCATTGATTTTTCTTTATATTTTTCTTATATCACAACCCAGGTTATTATGGATAGCAAAGAGTCTGTTTTCTATCTATAGACATCTGCCGTCTTATTTCCCAGAGTACATTTACTCTGTGTAGCAGAGAAGCTGCACAAGTAACAAGACAAGCTTAGTTCTGTAACCTGTATAAAAAGGGCATAACTCTTACCCTCTGTGTAATATTTCTCTTGACTGCACTGACGTTCTGTCCTTAGAAATATAGGTACAGTAGATCACAATATAAATATTACATGTATCATTGCTACATAATATTTACAGTGAAAGCAATGCAAAAAACAGAAGTAAATGGCTGTCTTACACATGATTATTCTGTAAATATGTTACCTTAACATAAGATAAAACGATCTGTACTACAGTGGTCACCCACCTTGCTTTCTTCTCTCTTGCAGCCTACTTGAGTGTTCTCGGAAGCATCCACACCTGACCAAACCAGGAGAGAACTTTGTTGCCTTAGTAACAGGTCTGATGGACAAACTTCTTGATTACAGAGCTGTCATGAATGATGAAAACCAAGCCTATAATATGAGCTGCACTGTGAACTTGCTGGTAAGTAACTTATTTGCAGTTAGACGTGTAAAAAAGTATGCTGAATTTCTGTCACAGCTGCACTGTTCTAAACTACTACCAAGACATAAAGTTCAGCATTCAGCTGTGGAACTTAATGCTACAATCTGATCAGTGTGAGGTATAATATTTATGAATATCGGTGATGATGCAACAACAAAAGTTGTTCAAATAAATTGCGTATGCCTGGGTTCTGCCATGAAACATTAATTTCCACAATGCTGAAGAGATGAAATGTTGAAAAATACAGAAGGGTGAAAAATTAGCTTTAAGAAGTTTGTCCGGTCAGCAGTCCCCTGCACCTTCAGACTTATATATACCAACTCCATGGTTACACCAACTTGAAGAAGGGAGAAATCCCCCCCCCCCAAGAAAATAGAACCTTTTCTTGTGGACACCTAGAAATCACATTGGCAAAGGAAAACAGCAACTGACATTTTGCTCTTCTGCCCTTTTTTTTTTTTTTTTTCGGGCTACTGACGCTCAAAGAATTTCACCTCAATAAACTATACACAATCTATTTACCTATTTAACTTTGTAATTAAGAGTGACTATGGAGTGATGCACCCGTTATAATAAGGTTTAATTTTTTTCTTTACCTCTCAAACAATCAGAATATCCATATTTAAAAGCTGACTTGATCAGAGCAACAAGTTATGATAAGGCTTTCATCAAAAGAGAAAAAGATATTTCCTCTGGATGGTAAGCCACGCAGCCCAGTGTAGTGGCCTTTCTTCGAGCACTCGCCCTTTTATTCTAATGAATTGAGATCTCACTGCACCTCATCTCAACACAGCAACTTCTGCAGAAGAATGTATGACACTGCCACACTCTTGGCCAGTCATATGACACAATAATTTTTTTCAGGGAGAAGAATTGGTTCAACAATCATACAATACTAGATCCTTTTTCTGTGATAAATCTAATTGAATATTATGTTACAAAATGTCACATTGGACGCATACATATGAACTCTTGTCAGTATAAAAACTTACATCAGATAAATGTCAAGTTTCTCTGAAATGGATCTCATATGCATGGTGACTAACAAAAATCATCATGTTTGCTTTCAGCTGCGTGTGTGTCTGTCTATGTTTGTGTGTGTGTGTGTGTGTGTGTGTGTGTGTGTGTGTGTGTGTGTGTGTGTGTGTTTATGCGTTTGTGTCTGTGTCTGTATGTGTCTTTCATACATGCATCAACACACACACACACACACGTGTGCACACGCGAGTGCATTGTGCTCACTATTATCTGTCATTTGTCTGAAGAAATATTTGTTGTGCAGTTTCTCAAAGTGCTTAGGGAGAATGACCAAAAAATGTTTTTTTTGCAGGACCACTGCCCCCCTTTCTCTGTTGTATTAGAGGTATGTTGCTCTCCCTCCCCCACAAGAACTGTAATCACTCCTGAAAGCAACACAGTTCTGAGAAAAAAAATATCTTCCCTTTTTCAAGTTACCTCATGCAAAAACATTAAAACAACCCGTTTTTAGTATCTGTACTCATTTGGTAAGTAAGTTGCTAACAATAAAGTTGGTCTTTATTTTGATTGAATCAAATCTTGGACATTACTGCTGTGATTTTTAATAGGTTTCTGTTTGATGAAGACTATCCCACTGTCATATATCTAAAACCTAGCGTCAATGTGCAAAAATTCCTGCTGACTAGAAACATTTGATTCTGTAGCAGGCTATTTTACCCTTTTTCCTGCATTTACATTTTTTTCCCAATAACACCCCACCCAGGGACAGAGTTTGAATCTGTATGTGCACTGATTAAGTATGTGTGGTCTACCAAAGGAGGGCACTTCAGTCATTTCTGCACCCAGCTGAAAGAAGTTTTGTAACAGAACAGCTGGCATCTTAGGTACAATGGAGGGTTAACCCACAAATGCCATTATTAAAACAGGTCAGGGAATTTATTCACCATCAGGAATGTGTCGGGGTTAGACATTCATCCCCATTCCTCTCAGGCCAGCATCTCTAGCATCCATATGTCTAACTGGACCTGAGTCTTCCTGGGGTTCAGTGTTCTTTTCATCTATGCTGGCTTGATACATTTATGTTTCAAATTGTCTACTTAAGACACTGTATACCTCCGCATTCTGTTTTCGCTAAACAGCCATGTGCCTCATTTATTTATTATTACAGAGTAGTATGTATGACATGATTTGAGAAGGATTGTGCGCCCTCAGCCTCACGACTTTGTGGGTATTATGAGAATACAACTGCTTGTGCTTTGAATAGCTTCAGCTAAATATAACATTGGACTAGTCCTTTTGACCCTCACAAACAGTACTTTTTAAGGTGGACCATAACATGCATTTGCTGTTGTCTCAACTGTCTTTTATAGCCTCCCAACATTCTCAGTATATAGTAGTGTATAAAATCTCATCTTCTCTATGCATATTTATTTCACTGGCAATTAAAACACTTGAACTTGTCATGTTAAGAACCAGATTGGAGTATCCACTACTTTTAATTCTGGCTTGGTGCACATCTGCAACATTACACTTTACCTCAATTGTTTTGCATTCTGCCTCCCTCCCTGCAAAATATCTTGGTTTGTATTTTGAAAAATACTAAATTAAATCATTTAATTTCATCAGTACAAACTATTACTTCAATTCTTTAATTACATATAACATTGTTCAGTACTGGCTGTGCCCCTATCAATGTTAATAAAGTATGGTGGGTAATGTCAGGTGTGGTTTCTCAGTCTCAAGAACAAATGCATACATTTATATATAGGAGTCATAATAGATGCTAATCTTAAATTTGACCTCCACACCCAAAGCAATATCAAGAAAACCCATCAAAAATTAAGTATGCTTTACAGAAACAAACATTTTCTGAAAACCTACCTTCTACCCTCATTACTCTATGGAGCACCAACTCAAACCAATGTAAAAATTCTCCATAAAAAATAGCTTTGAAATCTGCTATAACAAAATTGCCAAGTTTGCTACTAATTCATCCTCCTTTGCCCATAGTTGTAAAGCTCCGCATACCCTTAGATGGCTGGAACTTCCCCTCCATCTCTTCTACATTCAACTTACAACAATGTATAAAATCATACACAAATCATTAGTCTTAGTTCTTACCCCTTTAATTGACATGTATTTCCCTAAAAGAACTCAAATCAAAAGCTAAACAACTTCTCACCATAATTAAACAGAATAAATCTCCTGGATAAAATGTATAGACAGTAGCAGAAAAAAAATGGAACTCCTTACCTCGAGCCACCAGAACTATTTCTAATCAATCCACCTTTAAATGCTCCCTAAAACAATACTTTACAAAACGTTGGACCTGCTCCTGTGCCAATCCTGGCTGAAATTACTCACTATACTTCAGTCACCCCCTTCAGCCTAAATGGCACCCTCTCCAGCCTCCTACTCCACCCCATTCTTTTGTTTTTCTCACTAACTTACCTTATCCACGTCATCTTTGTAGACCTTTCCTCTACATGTTTCTCTTCCTCTCTACTCACCTTAGCTACCTAAAGACACCCTACCCTGCACTTTTCTTATAATCTCCTTCTCTCTGGCCTTCTTCCTTCTATAACCATAATATGACCACCATCTCTCATATTAAGACATCTCTCAATTTCCCCTCATCGGATCTAATCATATAATCTCTTATATATCTTTAAATATCTAATTATAATTGTCTCAGGTTTCATTTATTACGTACTACTCTATGTAACAAATAATATGACTTTTGAGTTTTTCCTCATGTATTTTCTCCAACTCATGTTGTTGTTTTTTCATTCCACTTTACTATGAAAAAGATGTTCAATGTTTTATTTTCATTACATTTTTCACTCATGATTTGTAGTGTAACATGATACTTTGTGATTTAAAATGTCTGTACTTGATTTCTGAAAGATTGTGGAGCTTTTATCCCCAGGCCTCCACTGAAAATAGTCACTTTCTGCCCCAGTCAGACTTTCCTGGTAAACAAATATCAAATAAATAAATAAGTATAAGCTTAACACTATGCTTTTACTTTTAGTCTTTGTAGGCGGTAAGCAATTTGACCAAAGGATGTTTGATCTAGTATTGGTTTCAGGACATTTGATCAAAAATAAATCAAAGTGGTACTGGGTCTTTATCCCAATAATGTGGTGTCTAAAAGTAAAGTAGAAAGATATTTATATTGCATTATTTACAATGTCTGACAAATTTCACAGTCAGCTGCAGTATACTGAATAAAGATATACTTACAGAATTGCCGTAAGTAATGCCACAACACATAAATGCCATTATTGTTAATCAAAGTAAGCAAAACATACAAAAATCACCTACACACAGACACATGCACACATAAACACACACACACACACACACACACACACACACACACACACACACACACACACACACACATATAAAAATACAATACACAAGAATACAATATCAGTAAATGCAGATGGAGAGAGAGAGAGAAAAATCATCTTTTAAGTGCAATTGTTTCCACTTAGGGTGTTACAGAAAAATAAAGAACCTTGTAGGGCTGTGCTAGCCTTCCACACATAGCATCAGGTCTCAACACCCATGGGGACTCAACTATTTCCCTCTAATGCCTAACTCATTGGTCATTATTGCTTGTATAACTTCTAATGTTTGACTTAATCTATTAAAATATATCATAACTTTATCCAGTACTTGATTTGAATTGATCCAGGACTTGATTTGAATGCTAGCAACTAACAGTCAAGAGCTATTTAACTTGAACAAGTAAGATTCATCTTTTGTACCTCTCAGTTGTCCTTAATTTTAAAGGACCTCTGTGATCCTGGCACAAAATGTTGATGTAGTCCTCATAAAACTGGCAAGTTGAAAAGGTTAATGATTGCACTCCATAACTGTCGTTATTGCTGAGCCTTCTTTTATTTCAGAATATATATGTTAATTTAGACTTGATATTCTTTCAACGTTCAAAGTTTATGCTGGCTGATGTTTACTTGTTTAGTCAAATACAACTCTTTGTTTCACCCCAAATACCATAGCTCACCATGCTTGTCTCTCAAAAAATACTTCTTAAAGCTTTTGCAAATTCACATTCATTACTTCACTAATGCTGTGCCTTTACATTAGCCATTAAAATCCACTTCTTCATTCGTCTTCACTCATTCCCAGAATCAGTGTCTTCAGTGAATCCTGTCTTCACATTATATTGCCAAAGGAGATAACTGATAGTATCAGTTTTTTTTTTTAAATGTCTCAGATTTCAGACTTTTGTCCCCGATTATTTTATGTGTTGTTACAGATACCAGGGGTAAGATATTAAAAGTTTAACAGCAAGCCTTGTTAGAAACTAGATCTCACTATTAAGATGGGCTGAATGTTTTATGATACAAGACAAAGATCTGAAACTCGCAGCCCTGAATCCTCAAATGGCCCTCATATCAGTACAATTTTAGTGGAGGAAACCTACTTCACAACATTCCTAGCTTAACTGATTACCTTTCTTTTTGTCTTATTAGAGAATATTTCTATTTTGTGCTAACTGATATTTTTGTATAAGCTGCTTTGGAGAAGAAATGCTATGCCCACTGCCTTTGTGTATTTTAATATATATATTCCTCAGCAGAAAGTAACAGTATCAGTAGTGCATTATCTGTATCCAGGGAAGCTTTATTAGATGATACATATCCTCCACAGTAATTATTATATTATTGGTACATTTTCTTTATCCAGAGAAGTAATGCACACATACTTTAATGGCAAAAGCCTAAGAATTAGTTCCAGTGTTATTATCTCAAATATATTTAAATTGCTAACAAAATAAAAATGAAATTTACAAATTAAATGGGCAGTCAATAAAATATCAGCAGAAAATAAGAGAGATGTCTGAAAAAGAAAACAGGACCACAACTGGGATTTATTAAATATGCTGCTAACTGTGAAAGGGATTTGACCAATTTAAAATATCTGTGAGACTTAAAAGTATCGTGCCTGAATCACGGAGTAATAAACCCCAGCTGAAAAGAAAGACCACACTGTGAGGTTTATTAGCAGAAAAGTATGCAAATTACTATTCATTTAATATTGCATTTAGTTGTTTCTCTATTTCTCATTTGTGTGTTAGTTTCTCTATATTTCTGTTTATTTATTTTTTATATTTATTTATTTACTTGTTAAAATAGTGAATGTGGTTGGTCTGATGACTCTTTTATCCATGACCATGTAAAAGGTATAATAACATACAGTGTCAGAAAATCAGTTAACTTAGACATGATTTCATAAACGAAGATATTAACTCAAGTCAAAATAAATTGCAATGAAGATTCATGCAAAAAACACAATATCATGACTCTGAAACAAGTACAGTAAACTTAATACAAATACTGTATCATAGCTATGTCCATCTGTAGACATTAAAGCTGAAGTACAACATTGTGATGCACAAGAATATTTATTTTAGCCAAATGTGCAACTGAAAAGATTTCAGTAACCAGAAATGCTGGCAGTCTTTCTGAAGAACTAGTGCAGACCTTAGAATTAGGGAGGCAGTGTAGTCCTTTCATGTCAAGTCAAAGCAAAATTAGGTTTACCATAAAGAGTGTATTACAGAAGCAAATGGACCGGTGAATTTAAAGTTGGAGACCAGGTGTTATTTTTTGGCTAAATGGCATTGTCCATTTAAGATAAGAGAGAAAATAAATGAGGTAAACTGCTGAGCAACACAGAAGGATAGAAAAAGCCCAAAATAAATATACTGTATCACGGTTCTCAGATTGTGGAGGAAGCACAAACCTCTGCACTTAGCAGCAAAGACTAGAACATTTGGTGAAGAAAGAAAGCTATTTTTATATCTGGTATGCAGTTAAATAGCAACCTATTGATGCCACATAAGCAAGAACTAAGAACATTTTTGACAGGGAGCAAGGTGATGCCATGGGAAAAGGCAAGCTTACACCATCACAAAAATTTCCTGAGAAAAAAGATATAGAAAGCAATAATGAAGGCTTAAATTGGGCATCATAAGAGGGGTGACAGGGTGCACTCTGCAGCACATAGTGTGAGTGTCCAGGCCCGATGGAAGGTGTGCGGTGAGAGAGACACAGAGCCAACTGAAATAAGGACATTATAAAAGCAATGGAAATGTTTCTGCCAAAAGAAATCTAAAAAGAGCTACTATGGAGTTAGTTGTATATTTAATTAAAACCATGAGACTTGTGATTGAAGAATGTGCCATATTTACACTTGTATATAATATACAGCACTATTTATTATCATATTATAAAGACTGGTAGTTTCAGTTGTATACATTTTCCAGTGAATGTTTTGTGTGTGTGTGCGTGTGTGTATGTGTGTGTGTGTGTGTGTGTGTGTGTGTGTGTGTGTGTATGTGTGTGTACATACATACATATATGTTTATATATATTTATCTATATGTATAGAGAGATTACCTCATCAAAATGCGAATGCTCAAATGAGCAAATAAAAAACAACGATCTAAAAGATTGAAACCCAAAATAATGAAAAAAACAAAATAATGCTTCTTCAAGGGGGCAACCCCCACCCCCTGCTAATTATATATACCAGATCTGAAATCAAAGAACAGAGAAATGGCAAATTCCCAGTCGCTACTGTATAGCTATCTAGCAGACTTGGCGGTCAGCAATAAAAGACTTCAGTTTCTTAAGCCATCAAATCCAGGAAAAAAGATTGTTCTTTTGAGCATTTAATCTTATGACTTGCAACCACACATATATAGAGACATGCCCCGGGATTCATGAAGCTTGCGCCAGGCGTACGCATAGCGTAGGTGTTATAATGCCAAATATGGCCGCCGAGCGATTCAGGTACAATCCAATTCCACGTGCACTACCGGCGTATGCCAGATCTGCGCAGCCCCCGGCGTAGGTATGCAAATCACCCCATGTGCAGTGTTGCACCATGCAAATGAAGGCATATAGCGATTCATGACGTGGTGCAGGCGTAGCATAAGCCCACGGAAATGTAAACCAAAAACCACGGTTTACATTTTCCCAAACATAACATTGGAGCTATGGAAGAGGGCCAGACCCAGGTATCACAACGTGAACATATGCCAGTGGCGAAATACACAGCCAATGGCATAAGAAAAGATGCATAACATGTAAATAACAACATTTAATGTCATGTCCACAGTAACGCACAGCAGAACCACAGGGCATGTGTGCGGAAGCTGTAACATAAAGAAATAATATAAAAATGTCATAAAATCGCAATGTAATAGAAAGCAGGTTTACAGCATAACACACAATGGTAGGCATGGAACACCACAACCAAGGTGCAAGGGTTGCTAAGGGCTTGTGATAGTGTTCGGCACGGTAACTATGAATTAGTAGTCAATGCCATGCAAATGAGGCAGATAATACTGAATCGCAAATGTCCCACCGGAGGAAGGTTGTACCATACGGTGCAGCGGTATAACACCGAGGAGTGACTCAGAGGAGATACATGACATCAGCAGAGGGGTGTGCCACTGTAGCACTAAGCACATTGGAGCATTACAAATCTGGCCTGTCCATTGCTAAGCAAAGCTGCAGGATAGGGGTGGGGAGGAATCGTTTAGCTGAGAGCACACATGGTGGCCAAAAGGGCATGTGTACGAGGATGAAAAGGTGCCCGAAACCCAGTAATCGGACGCACACGCCACAAACAATAGCAGAAACAGGAAGATCAGGGGAAGAAAAGGAAATGCGGAAGTAGGGTAATTGGAGTACTAATGAGCAATCAACACCAATCAACACAAGAAGGCCAATTGACGGCAGCTGACAAGTCCACTTGCAGAAACCTGCAAAACAGGATAGGGGAGGCATGTGAATGCAAAGAAAGGAGGGGAGGTATTGGATTGCAAAGATAGGAGACCTGACACAGCAGAGCAAAGCCAACCGACAGCAGACCGGCAGTAGCACACATAACGCAAGATATGCCAGGTCCAGGAAAGCACAAATGAAAGTAGGCTGCAGGATGCACGCCAGAAAATGGTAGGTGCAACGCGCAGAAATGTAAAGGGAAGGTCAAGAGGTAATCCACGGCAGGCAAATGTAATTCAACACCAAAGGCACCACAATAGTAGTTCCGGCAGTAAAACACATAACTTAACCAGTAGTTACGAACGTACATACACACCCTATAACATCATTGGTGTTCACAGCACAATAGTATAAAGTGTGTAAGCACCCAACACACACCTGTGTATTCCCAAACACCGCACCATAAGTGTAAACACACGGGGAACTTTTAAAATGTAGATGTTGGGAGCTGCCATAGCTGTGATTCATCAGCATGTGTTAGAGACTGACGGTGTTGTGGAGGATGATGCCGACAACCACCGCAGGCCTCGGAGGAGAAGGAGAGTGTTCAGACCAAGGGTAACTTACCAGGGGCTACATGGCCTGGAGATAGTAGAGCATTACAGGGTGGACAGGGACATCTTACAGCAAATAGTGGAGCTGTGCCGGCCACGCCTGAGAACCAGAGACAACAGAGGGGAACCCATACCAGTGGACACGAAGGTATGTGTAAGCCTGTGAATACTGGCCACAGGTACCTTTCACAGGCCAACTGGAGATATAATGGGTATCTCACAGGCATCAGCATCCATGGTACTACACCAGTTCTTGGATGCCATGTTACCACATGCTTATGAGCAGATATACTTCCCCAGAACTCAGGAGGAGTTGGCCAGCAATATGCGTCACTTCCACCGTGTGGCACAATACCCAGAGGTACTGGGTGCGATAGACTGCACGCACATACAAATCAAGTCACCACCCGGTGAGCAGGGTATGCGCTACATAAACCGCAAGGGATTCCACTCCATCAACTGCCAGGTCGTGTGCAATGCCCAGGGCATTATCATGGATGTGTGTGCTGGCAGCCCTGGAAGCTACCATGACTCCCATATCTGGCATGCCTCACAGCTGTATCAGGTATTTGTCAGGGGGGACATCCCACATGGCCATCTCGTGGGGGATGCTGGCTATGCACTGGAGCCGTGGATGATGACTCCCATCAGAAATGCACACACACCCTTGCAAGAACGCCATAATGAGGCACACGCACAAACCAGAATCATCACAGAGCGTGTGTTCGGGATGCTGAAATCACGGTTCCGGTGCTTGGATACATCTGGTGGAACCTTGCAGTACTCTCCAGGCATGTGTGCCCACATCGTCACAGTATGTGCCATGCTACATAATAAGATCCTGTGGAAGCAGCTGCAGCAGGGACAAAATGGTGAAGGCCCTCATAGCCCACCGCAATTGCCAAGGCCAGTACAGGCACAGAGGGATTCAGACCACGAACACCCTGTGCCAGCACCAGTAGGCAGACAGAGGTGTGCCCAATATGCCTACACCTTGGCAAAGAGGGAACGTATAGCACATACTCTGACAGTGTAGGCCCCTACGGACTGACACCTCTCCACCTGCACACACAGTGAAATGGATGGCACACAAACATGATCACCTGTAAATTGTAATGTATAGGTGGCCCAATGTGTGACTCCTACATAGGCAGCCCTCAAACATTGTAAATACAACAGCCAGTGCAACACGGAATGCCAACACCTGAACAGTACATGAGTCTTACAGCATATGGTGGTGCTGTGTGCCTGTCACGTTCCCCGCCAGATATATATATATATATATATATATATATATATATATATATATATATATATATATATATATATATATATATATATATATATATAGACAGATATATATATATATATATATATATATATATATATATATATATATATATATATACACATATGCATATATATAATACAGATAGAAAGGGCAATAGAGGGATATATGGTGATATAGATGGATTCAGCGATATCTGCAAATATGATAGATAGTCCAACGACATTCATAACATCATGGAGGTACAAATAAATAGGATACCGCCAACCATGGAATGTGTAACATACCGACATGCGTAACCATGAGGCTGAAAGACCGATAGAACACAGTACCAGAACAGTACATCTGCGAGTAATAGTATGATGATATGAAGGGACGGTTAGTCACCGCTGACGGTGTCGCGGTCCACGTAGGTACTGTGTTCAACTGTGTCTGTGAGTGCCGTAGTCTATGTAAGTGTGCATCGAGGGTGCCATGTGCGTTTCTGTGTGACTGTAATGTGTGTGTGTGTCCGCAACATGTGTATGTTGGTGCCAAGTCAGAGGCAGACCAGTATGGTAGGTGAGGGTATAGCTAGCCGTAGGCATACGGTACTACCTGTACCACAGTAGGAGGGACATCCCCACCCTGGGCAGGTGTGTCCTGACATAAATCAGTACAAAGGGCAAATGTCCGAGATGGTAGGACATAAATATGTCCCATATATAATGTAACAGTCGTATTTAATAGTTATGCCTGTATGTAAGAAACTTAAATGTTACATGCAATATGATAAGTATCCAAAGTCACACAACAATAGGTATGTAGTGAGGATAAAAGTATGTGCTACCTGTGTACTGACCCTGGCTACGTGTTGGCCTGTAAACACCACTTTGTGTCCCGCAAGTGTCCAACAATGACCATATGATAAGGTGGCAACCCATGGCAAACGGGCTGTTTTAACAACACAACCACAATGACTGCAAATATCTGGGACAGAAATACAAGGGATAGCTGTCACCTACACATATCCCCTGATATATCGCTGCAATTACGGAGGTATACAAGTAGCAAGCTCACCTGCAGACGATATAGAAACCAATTAACAATGGCCCAACTTACAATCCCGTAACATAAGTATACTAACTGTTAGCTCTCTAATCAGGGACGGAGCCCACACACATATATATACGGATTATGTAGAAATGCAAGACCCACAAACCGTATACGTTACGTACAACCACCGACATCCCCCACACTAGAAACTAAAGCAATACAAACTGTAATAGCAGCACAAACATCCAGTCAGTCAATCACATCTGCAGAACCCTCAACATACCGTGTGAAAGACACAATTAAAGGCGACATGCAAAATTGCAGGCGTTGTATAATGGAACAAACAGCCATGTTACAGGTATTGATTGCAATACTCCGTTATCAGACGTCGGGATGACAGGTACACCCACATGTTGAACCAAATACTCTATCTATCACACACAATCCACGGGGGACATGAATCCAAACTATACTTGTCTCCATGCATAGCAGTTGCAGTCACTCATAACAAAACACAATACAGACCGTCTCCCCGAAGGTAGGGCAAATAGGCAACGCCCAAGTGGAGAATCCAATTATACCCCACTGTCGCCGCGTAATTGGTAAATGGAGTAGCTGCACAGCTGATATGCAAGTAATTAGTCACTCAGGAACACCAATTGGCAGGAAGAATCCACGTTTCAGGTATCGACGTATATAAGGATGACTTGCCAGACATTCAAACCGTATGCTCATACTGAAAAACAGTTGAAACACTGTGAGAGAGATAGAAACTAAATGCCGTAATGACGACAAGGTATGTAGAATGCCTGATATGTAAGGTTATGTATAGCATGATCTGTATTAATTAGTTTTACTGTATGTATAGCCTGGTTTGCATTAATTAAACGGGTCCGCAATGCATAAAGTGGGGAAAGGTATTTATGTAGTGATGTCTTGCTGAGCATACTAACGCTTGTAGAATCTGTGCATCCAGCAGTGGGACACAAGGTACATAGCACAGACACCAGAAGGGATGCTACATGAGGCCATTAAACAGAACAATGCCATACAACCCGCCATCAGTGGTAGGGTATGTCCAACAAGGACGTGCCATAGCAGGGGATAGTATATGTTGATCTACTGTCACAGCACGCATGTGTATGGGCAAATAACGTTAATGACATATGTAAGGTGGTCCCGCTGAGCAAGTATGCTTTGCATTATGGGATACTATGTGAAATATGTGTAATGTATAGTATTATAGGTAGATATGACAGATATTCAACACAGCATAACAGGCATATCATGCATACCACAGGTATTGTCTATTGGTATGTACAATAACAGGATACATATGGCCTGTAGGTAAGGGACATAGTAATAGCATGATAGCTAATCTAAATGGAAGGGCTACCAAGTAACCATGCACAAAGGACAAGTAATAGCTGCACAGGTGCATAGTGGGGTACTATGCAGTCTGTCAAGTCCATGTGTAAGCACAACTACAGTGTTCACACTAGTGGCACCTCTCCAGGGTAGAGCCCTGTGAAGAGCAGAGCCAGGTGTCACCTGCACCACTGCACAGTACAGCCACTGCAGTGATCCCAGGCCTACGTGTCTCCCAACCACCAAGGGAGGTATCACATGAACAGTGCTACTGAGTGTCCCTGCGTGATGTACAGAGGACTTATGTTCCACAGCATGCTGAGTGTCCGGTTTGGGAATGTAACCCAGAAGCACATCTCACTCATTGTGGCGTATGTGCACATATGCATGAGCATGTTGCTCACAGTGGCCTCTGCTTATGTTGCGTATGCGGAGTATATCCATCAATAATGTTGTGGACATGGGCCCTGTCTGATCAGCAGAGGTCATCCCTGAGTATGTAGTATGCAAATGTGTACAGATGTGGTGTCCGTAATGCAGCAGTATATTGAAACTGTCGGAGCTCAGTAAACATCATGGCGTGTTAATGTTGTGGCATGTAAAGCTGTAGCTGTTGTGTAAGGTACACCCTAAATGGGGGGGTGTACCTTTGAATGTGTGTGGATGTCTTGAGTTCAGAGGTACAATGGGTGCCTATGTACCAGTTACACACCCAGTACAGATAGGTGTGGCCACATAAGAGGATATCCATGCCACAGTGGCAATACGGTAACCACAGGAGTGGGTCTGACATATGTGTGTACTGCAAACATGTACAATGTGATATGTATGTAGGGGACCACCATCCATGTGATAGTCAATGGGTGAATGGTGTAATGCAAAGGTGATGTGCATGCACCTTGTGTCATACAGCTTGATGCTATGATAGTCATATTATGTATCTGTCACAGCGACATCCGTATGGTTGCAGTCAGTATCAGATGGTGGAGCAATCATGGCGCTTGGTATGTAGGGGTTCTAAAGCTAGGCAGGGAACGTCCGGACAAATGCAAAATGCTCCCCAGGACTAGGCCCACACCCTCAGGGCTATAAGACTGGTGAGCTATTGCATGTCCCTGCACACGTAGTCTGTGAAGTGGCATCACAGGGCAGTCACACTAACATGGCGAATGACAGACATATTGTACCTGGTGAGATGTGGCATGGGTGCATAGGTTATGTTGCAGAAGCAGTTACCCAAAAGCAAGACGTAAGCAACTAATGCCTTGTGTAGCCTGCTGTGTGGAACTGCAGTGTGACAGCCTACAGAGTCAGCTATGACTGGTGTGTTGAGAATGTTATAACACACTATTGGCTGTATGTGGTGGGCACACATGAGTCTGTGGGCTATAAGCTGGTGATGTTGTCTTCCATGATGGGGGCTACCTCTGGTGCCTACAGTGAGTATGGAGACATACTGCACAGGTTGTCCTCGTAGGTGTGGCCAGTGATGTAGATTATGTGAGACTATGTGATGGGTGGGGTGTGTTGCGAATGTTACACATCCCCAAATGACTGTCAGGTGCAGTCAGGGTTGGTGACAGCATTACCCCCAGCCATAGCTGTCAGCCTCCTGTCCCCAAAATGAGGAACATTAGCCCTCATACAGTGTGACAAATGGGCGAAACATGGAACACTTACAACTGGCTTACTAACAGTGTCAACTAGGAAGGGCATATGATGGCTAAAATAGGCTGGCCTTATGTATAAAACAGATATTCCAATGAATTAATATGATTCTCATCTATCTAGCCATGGCTAGCAGGTAAACTATGTACAACAATGAATGTGTGACAGACCCTTCCAATGTGGAACCTTGAGGAACATGCACCTTTAGAACCCCAAATGAGGCACGTTCCCCGTAATGAGGTACACCTGAGAGCTATGGGCCCAGCACGGCTGCAGACATGCATCCCCCACAGGCTGTGGTGCCGTATGTTGGGAAGTGAGCATTGAATGTGTACATGAGACAATTGCTCTATTGCCACATGTATGACATATCCCTCATATAGACAGGCAGTAGCACTGGTATGTGACAGTTGGACATGCCTGCATATACAACCATGTCCAACAGGATATGTGCGTTACGTGTGTACAACAGCTGTCATACCTTAAGCAAGCTGGGAAGTGTAGGACAGCCAGTGTACCTGTGGGAAATGGTGTGGAATGGGCGCTAAAATAATCAGTAGCTCATGACATGCTCACATGCTCTGAACAAGTGCCTAGCATGACCATATAATACAGATAGGGTGTTGGATAATATCAACCCACAAGAGGTGATGACAGTCATTTAGGGTGGCACCGCACTATAACCCTGCTGAGTATGGTGTGCATGTCCATTAACCATTAGCACTGTAGATGTTAGCAGTACAGATGTACAAGATAGCACGGATATTTGATTACAAATACCTTTGCATGTCACAGGTGTGTTCCACCAGTGGCCTGTTGTCAGACCCACAACTACAAAAGGTGCAAGAGTGACATGTGCACAGCACATCTGTGCCAGATACAGTAGAACAGGGTTAATGTGTTGTACCCCACCCTCATTGTAGCCCATACCACACAGACATATGTTAGGCATCTGTGTATGTAAGGCTGTGAATGGCCATGACCTATCAGTTTAGCTGTGTCAGTGTTGTGAACAACATACAGAATGGGCTGTGTGTGTGAGGTGTGTCACATATGTGCACAGTCTGATGGATGATACCAGCAGTGTCACCGCTAGGTGAACATCCCTGTACCCATAAACTGCTACCTAGGCTGTGGTCAACATTATGGACACTGTTTAAGGGATGGTGCTGTGCAGTGCACCCCTGACATGGTGACGTCTCCAGGCCCCTTAGGTAGTCATCTGAGGTACCCATGTCATGTCAGGGTGCCATCCATGGGCACGGAGATCACTGGCCAGGCATATACAGCACTGTGGTGACCAATATTGGATCACATACCACCTGTAAGGGGTAATGGCTATGCATGGATATGTGATAGCCTTCACAATCCACACCTCCACTATGCAGCATGCTGTCTACCTTGCGGAAGGACATTTGCTACACCATGATGATGGACATGCTACATGTCCATATCCTGATCTATATGACATATGTTATGGACAGCCACCGTACTAATACTAGGATCGCCACAGGCTGGACAGATCTCTGTGCCATATATGTGACATACTCCTGCCATACCATGCAACCCTGTCCATCAAAGCTGCAGATGTCATCCCAGTCATACATGGTGTGATGGCCGCATGGTAGATGTACTATCAACTGACTGGATCAGTAATGTGTCACTGATGCAGCTTGCGGTGGCACAATGGCTGTCTGTAACAATGTGGAAACTGTGCCCGCACATGCTATGGTTGATGACCATCCCTGCGAATGTCATCTGACTATCCATTGTCCCATGTCTATCACATGTGTAATACACGCGATCCGTGTCAGGATGTTGAACAGTTGTACAGTGCTGTGTAGATGTATATGGCAAAACACATGCATGTACAGGTATCCATGCGTATGTGTGCATTGTCACTGCTCAAGTCCATTCCGGCTGTGTCTGTGTTGATATGTGACATATACACAGCATCCAGGTTAACAGTAGTACCGTGGACACATCGAGGCATGTGCAGATAGGTAAGAACACAAGTGCAGGCAAATAGACATGCCCACAGCAAGACAGCATTTACATGGAGTATGAACACTGTAATGAGGTGACACACATATATGGTGATGATATCCAATGCATAATGGGTGTGACATGTGTGACACAAACACATCAGTCATGTCAGTGTCATGGTGCTTTGCAAAGATAACTGTGCAGATGCAGTAGATGTCATAGAAATGTATGTGCAGCAGTATCTCTGTACATCTCTGAAACTGTGACCTGTCACCATCATTATGTTTTACAGATAATGCCCCATACATGCCTCCCAGCATACACCCGCCAGGGGGATGATGTCCTCATCCCACAGCTCCATGACAACTATGACTTGTTATTCAGCCATTTGCCACAGCATGCCCAGCAGCGGGATGACCTGTGGCAGGATCTACGCAGGAGGGTGAACGATGTGGGTGGCCATAACCACACCTACCAGCAGGTGCACAGACACTGCATGGACCTGATATGACATGCAAAACAGCGTGCCACTGCAATTGCCAGGGAACAAGGTGGAACAGGTGGTGGGCCACCAACCCAGCCCCCACTCACACACACCAAGGAGCTACTGGCCAGTCTGGGGACACCCAGGGAGCAGCATCCAAAAACACTAGCTGCCATTGTGGAGGTGGGTGTCTCCCAACCAATGAGCCTGGAGTTGCCTGGTAAGTCAGTAATGCACATATGGCTATTATATCCCATGTAGTTGCATGTGTCACTGTACATAATGTAAAGTAACAACATTTGCCAGGTATGTGGACACACATGCTGCATAGTACAGTATGCTATGTTATGTATGCACACATGTGCATACTATATGCTATTACACAGGTGAATGTGTGCACATGCACAGTGCAACCTGTGGCTGTCATACAGTCATGGATAATGTTCATACTGGTGTGCCACCCCTATACAGGTACCTCTGGTGTGCCGCACAGACATGGGTCCATTGCAGGTGAGACTGTCATCAGTATCAGGCATGTTACAGTGTGGATCTATTTGCCATGTGGCCAGTTAACACTTGCACACCTGATGTT
This sequence comes from Protopterus annectens, assembly GCF_019279795.1. Taxonomy (NCBI): domain Eukaryota; kingdom Metazoa; phylum Chordata; order Ceratodontiformes; family Protopteridae; genus Protopterus; species Protopterus annectens. The sequence goes on along the minus strand of NC_056730.1, from coordinate 596,961,743 downwards.
TGTTCCAGTCATGATATGCAGGTCGCACCACCATGCATTCACACACGCCACCCATGTGCAATATATGCAAACATAATGATACACAGACTTGAAACCACAGTACTTGTCATTGCGACATGTGTGGTCAGCTGTGCATACAACGGTGGAGGTGTTCTACAATGGAGGCATATGTAGTATGCATTGGAACAACATGTGTGGTATGCACACAGTACCACACAGTGAGCTGTGATATGGGCAGCCCACAAGTGTCACCATTGTGTCATATGCCCCTGCATCAGGTGCACACATTGTGATGTGCCACCTGACATGTCCCAGATATGTAGTGTTCTGTCTGCAATATTGTCACACTATCACATGACCTATACTCCACATACCAAACGTACAACCCGTTGTCTGCATAGACCTGTGGAATGTGACATATCTGACATGTATGGGTGTATGCCATATGGGACCACACAGACATGTGGAGAAGATGCCCATCACACACAATTGGCCACCACAGGTGCACACATGGCCATGGGGGATGGCCAGAGACATGTAGCCACACAGTACATGGGATGTGTATACACCCTGTTGCACATTGTCCACACATGGTCCAATTATAGCCTTAGTTGACAGATTATACAGTTGATGTGGTACAGTGGACAACCTAAAAGCCTGTGCACAGCTACTGGAGGTGTCACTGAAGTCTACCATATACAATCTGTCGAACATCACGACTGTGTTTCAGTTATGGGTATGCAATGTGTACATATTATGCATTCTACAGCAACATACATGCCTCATGTTGCCATGCAATGGCACAGTGTCTATACTTCACACTGTATAGCAATGTAGATGGCTCACACTACCCTCCCATGCTCATGCACATTTGCTAAACATGCATTCTATCTGTAGGGCATACACACAACACTGCAATGTGAAGCCCATTATGATGCTGTACATGTGTCAGGACACCATTGTGTCAAACATGTATGCATGTTAATGCACATGTCAGCAAATTACATGTCAAGGTCACGTCAGACATGTGTACTGTCATCCTGTTCTGGCCCACATGGTGTATCACGGAGATGCATGCATACTACCATGATTGTGTGAACTGCATGGCTACTGATGTGACACCTGCTTGCTGTAGTGTGCACCCCACCTAACACTATTAATGTCTGAGCTGCATGCCTTCAGCTCTATCGCAGGCATGCTGCATGCCATCTGACAAATCACATGCATGGTCTGTGTGTGTGTGTGTGTGTGTGTGTGTGTGTGTGTGTGTGTGTGTGTGTGTGTGTGTGTGTGTGTGTGTGTCTGTGTGTGTGTCTGTGTGTGTCTGTGTGTGTGTGTGTCTGTGTGTGTGTGTGTGTGTGTGTGTGTGTGTGTGTGTGTGTGTGTGTGTGTGTGTGTGTGTCTGTGTCTATTGTACATTACAATATTTCTTTGCATTCACAGGTGATGTAGGTGTGTCACCCTCCTGCGGTCCATCTGATGTTAGTGTCCCCACAGATACTAGCGGTGATGAACATATGCATGAGGTGCAGGCAGGGTTGTCAAGGGCTGAATCTGTGCCAATGGTTACCATCCCAGCTATGTCCCCCTCTTCCCCGCACACAGTTCTGCTGCCAACACATACCGCATCACCAGTGGCCATAGAGGAAGGAGAGTCAGCGTCTGTTGGCGTGGAACAGGAACGTATGGTGGCTACAGAAGGTGTGACTACACACCATGGTGTCAGTGTAATGACTGCAGATGTGCCACACAGGCATGTGGCCGGTGCTGCTCGTAGGAGGACCTCTGGCAGACATGCACCTGCAGGACAGAGCGCAGCAGCTGGTATCACCAGACGCATGTTCCAGACTGTAATGGCGGCACAGGCACGTGCTGAACAGCAGAACAGAGAAGGGCAGAGGCTGCAGAGGGCTGCTATCCATACCCTAAATGACAACATCCAGGCATTGGCAAATGCTCAGTAGCAGATTTCTAATGTTCTGGATAGGCGACTAGGTGAAATGGTCAGAATCCTTGACCGAGGCATGGCAATCCGTGAGCGGGAGCTGTCTGTGCTGGAACACCTGGTAGGAGTGAGGCGTAGGCCACGTGGACGTAGGCCAGCAACACCACCTAGTGTAGGTCGACATGACCATGCCACCTCACATGCCCGCTCCCATAGTGCCAGTAGCAGTAGCAGTGCAGCTGCTGCTGCGCTGTCAAAACCAGGACACAGCAGGCCACGTGGACGTGGCCCTGGACGGTCTCAGCGGGGACACGTTTCCAACGGACATGTGTCGTCGGACAGTAGCCACTCTGTACCTCCACCTGGTAGTGCCCATGCAACCCCAGGCAGGCACAGGTCACGTGGCCGTGGACGGACACAGTGAGCTGTACAACCTGCACTGTACAATCTGGGGTGGTCAATTATACCCCGTGTAAGCATCACAAATGGCAGAACTGTGTACACACATACACGCACACAGCAAACACAACTGTAGGGCTCCACAACATCCACATGCATTCTGCACAGATTTGTCCAGTCAACTCACCGGCCCTTACACACACACATGATGTTATCCATTGGTGCAGCCTATGCCCCTGGCAAACATATCATCCTGTGCATATGATGAAGCTTGTGCCGCATCCCTGTCATCCACATCATCGGTGCAGGGTTATGCACAAATATTCGGATGCACAGGGTGAACAGCATAGTGAGAGGTGTATGTAATACCTGTGTATGCATAGTGAGGGATGTGTATGTTGCATGTGAATACTGAGTTGTGTATGTGACATAGGTTGCGTACTGTCGACATGCACTAGTCACACCATGTAGTGCAGGTGCAGCATGCATTGTGATGTGTTCACGGTATGTGTCACGGTTACATCTGTAGCACCATGTTGGTTGTGATACCCTGGTTCCCTCCTATGGTGTACTTGCATGTGCCTACAGGTAGCAGTGTTTGCAGTCCCCCACGTGTAACTGTGGAGTACACACAGGCACGTCTGGCAATATCAGCATGCTACATGTACCCTCATCCTGACTGTTGGACACACAAACATGACACAGATGTCTGCACATATACTGCACCTGACGCATGTGGTCGGTGCCACAGGCTACACTGGACAGAGACGTGACATACATAGCAGGACACATTACAGGTATGGTGACATGGTGCAGAGGTTGTACACAGCGGCCTGGCCAATGATGATGTGAGGTGTCACTTGGTAGCTGGAGGCCACACTGTGCAGCAGTAGGACCCGTAACAGTACGTGAACATGGCCGCAGTCATGGGGTGTACACCACTATAACGCACACCCCATAGTGTGCAGCTGGGGACCCTTGCCTGTGTGGTCATCACCCTCACAGTACTATGCACCCACACGAAGTGTCACAGAGAAGGGACATGCACAGGTAGCCAGTATGGCTTGGACCTATGGCATCAACAGGGTTGTGCAATGCATCACCATTACGGGTTAATCAACACGTGGGGCCAGTGATAATTTCCCACCGTATATTAGCATACACACTCACACCAAGCACCAGACATACATACAGACACACACACACTGTGGTGACCACACATGTGTATACGGACAGCCAATGTGTGTGATGCACATCACCAGCGAACGTCATGCTTCCCACACTGAGGTATGTACATTTCTCTACAATGGTGTACAGGGATGTGTAGCAACTGGGACATATTCCCCTCGATATGTGGCATCCCTGGTCACACATTCAGACACACATGGCAGTGCTGGGAATGATACACCAGCCATATGATGACACGTTTGCTGGACATGCAGCGGTATTGATTGCATTATGTGCACCAATGCTATATCTGGCAAATGTGCTGCTATATACACACGGGAGGTTGTAGGTGTTACAGGTGCCATATGACATATAGTTGTTAACACCTGACCGCTGTGTATGCATTATGTCTGCACTGTCACGTAACAGCGACATAGCGTACAGTTAGCACATGGCATGATAGGATGGTGTGTGACACAACTGTGAGCCACCCCCTGCACACATATATCTAGACAGGTGGTTCACCGCGTTATGTACACACATCCCTCCATACGTGCTGTTTGTATGTCACCGTATACAGATGTCAATGATGGGTCTGCATTGCGTCTGCATGTCGTAGGTAGGTGCAACTATGTTACGGACATTGGCCACTGCACATGCATGTTTGCTGTATGCACAGTACAGATGTCACATGTGTCTCCTGTTGCCATGTTTGTATGCATTGCTATTGTTGGACATGTGTGTTGACATACATAACACATGGACTGCGGTATGATATCACGGGTGTCACAGGCGACCAGTACAAGGGTATGTGTCCTGGCCAACACTGCTACCCCCTGTAGTGTGAGCATTCAACAGACTTGGGCCCACCTTCAATTCGCATGTGTAGCATTGATTAGGCCAGTGTTATGCACGAGGTACATCAAAAGCCATGTGTGTATGTGCTGTGTGTGCAGTCCATGCACACATCTACACAATCACATGTATGACGTACCAGACGTGTGTTCATAAGGCTGTGTAGTGCTGCACCAATGACATGGTGCTGACTTGACAGCTACAGTGTACACTGCAGTGTGACCTGCACCTGTGATAGCTGTGATGGCAGCTGTGTGTGTACAGGTCACTGCATGTGTGGCCGCCCTGTGCGTGAGGGCAGTTATACCTTACTGTGCCCTTCTGTGTGTACACTCCATCTGCATGCAAGATTACCCTTTGCAACTACTAAGTGTGTGAGCATGCCCAGTACGCAATTGTGTAGATGGACACACAGTACATTCCACACTGCGCCCCTCCATGATTAGACTCTGTGTGCATGCAAGATGGCCCTTTGCAAAAGCTAAGTGTGTGAGCATGCCCAGTATGCCGTTGTGTAGATGGACACACAGTACATTCCACACTGCGCCCCTCCATGATTAGATTCCATGTGCATGCAAGATGGCCCTTTGCAACAGCTAAGTGTGTGAGCATGCCCAGTATGCCATTGTGTAGATAGACACACAGTACATTCCACACTGCGCCCCTCCATGATTAGACTCCGTGTGCATGCAAGATGGCCCTTTGCAACAGCTAAGTGTGTGAGCATGCCCAGTACGCCATTGTGTAGATGGACACAGAGTACATTCCAAACAGACGTGTGATACTAAGCACGTGGGAATGGCCATTGACATCCTGTATAGCCATGGTGGTCATCCAGGCACCAGATGTCCATTTTCAATGTCATGATGGATGCCTACATTGAACACACTTATTGCTCTCTCGAAGGGTGTACTGTCTGTGGTGCATCCCGTATCTATTCAGTGTTGTTGTGCTCCGTAGATATTTAGTCGGCCCGTTGACAGCACTGGCGTGTTTGCGTACGTCTACCTTGGGACGGTAATATGCTTTCAGACCGCTCACTCTCTAAACATTCCCTATCGGCATCTTTGCCTTTGCGGATGATGTCACCCACCTAGAAGTATGCCTCCGGGAGTGCTGTGTTCAGTAATCCCGGTAGCGCATTCTGTAAATGCGTAATGCTGTAGTGTGTTAGAGTAGGTAGGTGTATGTTCAACTCCCGGCCCTTCCAAGTGTGTGTGTGTGTGTGTGTGTGTGTGTGTGTGTGTGTGTATGTGCATGTTGTGTGTGCGTGTGCATGTGTTTCCAGCTTCATGGGGACACAGTAATGCTTTTAGATGCTTCACAACACATACATTCCCTATCGGCGTCTTTGCCTTTGCATGTTCTGTAAATGCGTAATGCTGTAGTGTGTTAGAGTAGGTAGGTGTGTGTTCAACTCCCAGCCCTTCCAAGTGTGTGTGTGCGTGTGTTTCCAGCTGCCTGGGAACACAGTAATGCTTTTAGATGCCTCACAACACATACATCCCCTATCGGCGTCCTTGCCTTTGCGGATGATGTCACCCACCTAGAAGTATGCCTCTGGGAGTGCTGTTTTCAGTAGTCTCGGTAGCGCATTCTGTAAATGCGTTATGCTGTAGTGTGATAGGGTAGTTAGGTGTAGGTTTGATTCCCAGGCCTGCCAGATGTGTGTGTGTGCATGCTCCCGTCCGCCTGGGGACTCAGGTTATGCTTTTAGATGCTTCGCAACACAGATGTATCCTGCTGCCGTCTTTGTCTTTGCAGATGTTGACATGCACCTAGTAGAATGCCTGTGTGTCTGCTGTGTTTAGTAGTCTTGGTAGCGTGTTTTGTAAATGCGTCATGCTGTAGTGTGATAGGGTAGTCATGTGTAGGTTTGATTACCAGCCCTGCCACATGTGTGTGTGTGTATCTCTCTCTCTCTCTCTCTCTCTCTATATATATATATATATAAAATATATTTTCTGCCCATAACCCTGCTCTTGCATGGACAGCCGACTGTTTCATGTATCGCATATTTGCATAGCTTTCACATACCAATGGGGTATGTTGCAACTCCCAACATTGTCCATGCAACGTCCGTGTTACGGGTGGTGTTACACACCCTTACAGGCGTTTGCTGTATATCTTGGCAGACATCTATCCTTTTAAATAAGGGACTAACTTTCGTCCCTAGCAATGGCAGTATATTCAATGATGTAGTGATGGATATAATGTTGTTTACCCGCAATGTGGCATTGAAGGTTATGTTTGGTGAGAATGATATGAGCAAGAAGGTACTAAGTAAACCAAGCAGTTATGTTCCACCCTTGACCCCAGCCTTAGGCCTATTCATTAACAGTTGTGAGCAGGAACTAGTTGGATATTTTATGCAGAAAGATAAAAGTAAATACTATAATTTAACTACATCACAGAGGGCAGCCTTACAGGGTTTAATGAACAATAGGGATATAACTATAAAATCGGCCGATAAAGGAGGGGCCATTGTTGTATTAGATACAACATGGTACATAACAAAACTGAGAGAAATGCTATCAGATAATAGTACATATGTTAGCATTAATCCCTTGAATGTAAAGCTTGCTATAGATAGGGTACATCAGAGTCTGCATAGGCTATTAACAGAGATGAAGATTACTGAGTCAACTTTTGAATTTTTATGGGTAGATAAGCCTGTAACGCCCATTTTCAAGGCACTCCCCAAAATTCATAAATCTTTAATAAACCCACCCCTTAGACCCATTGTTTCTGGGAGGGGGTGGGCTACAGAGAATATATCCATATGGCTTGAACACAATCTAAAACCTTTTGTAGATGGCATGGATAATATATTGAAAGACACAGGGGACTTTTTGATGAAATTGGGCAAAGTTAAAAGTACAACAAAACTGTTAATGGTCACCATGGACGTTAACAACTTATTTACTGTGATTAACAATGATTATGGTGTTACCATGATAAGTACCCTTCTAAGAGATTCTAAGGCAACAGAAGATAAGATTTACTTAGTTAAGGAATTGTTAATGTCAGTCCTTGACAATAATGTTTTCATAGGAGCAGATTCAGTTTATAAACAGGCACAGGGGGTAGCCATGGGCACCCCCTGTGCCAATACATACGCTAATCTTGTTCTATCACAATGGGAACAGTCACATGTGCTGAATAATGAAATATGGAAGGTACACATCAAGATGTATGCACGTTTTGTGGATGACGTCTTCATCTCGTGGGATGGTGATATAGATTCTTTACACCGGTTTGTGGAATTTTTGCATTCCACAACAACCTTTTTCAAGTTTAAGGTGGATACATCATTCCATTCCATAGACTTCTTAGATGTCCACATAGAACAGAATGATGAAGGCTTTGCATCCAGGCTTTTCAGAAAAGAATGTTGGAGAAATACTTTATTAGCCTACGATAGCATGCACCCACGACATACTTACACTAATATAATACAAGGGCAAGTTAGTAGGATTTCAAGGATATGTTTAGATGATGAAGTTTATGAGTCAGAATTGTCAAAGTTAAAGGGGTGCTTACTACAAAGGGGTTATAAAAGTAGGGTGGTTGATAGGGTTATGTATCGTGGTAAAAGTTTTCGGAGTACCAAATATAAACCATGGATAAGACGTGAAACTACAAATCTTTCCAACCCTACAAGTGGCCCGCTGCTGCAAAAGGGACCTGAGATAATGCTTACTTATAGTGGAAATGTAGGAGATGTTTGCGACATCATCCATAAAAATTGGAACATCTTAATGGGGGATGAACGTGTGAACAAAATAGTAGGTACCCACCCTAGATTTAGGTATAAGAGGAATAAAAATCTCAAGGACCTACTATGTAGAGAAAATATGAGTGAAAATAAAATTATAGCTACATCAACAGGAACAGCCCCGTGTGGAGGTTGCAAAGCTTGTCCATACATAAAGAGTACATCTGCTTTTGTACATCCAGTTACTCACAGGAAGTTTGTATTTCAAGGTAGAGCCACATGTCGCACCATGGACATAGTTTACCTGGCAGAATGTGTTAAATGCCCAAGTTTCTACGTGGGTAAGACTAATCAAATGTTTAAGGCAAGGATTTTGCAACATTTGTCTTGTATAAGGAATAATGATATCAACAATGCTTTAAGTAGACATGTGATGGAATATCCCACTCATAGTTTTACCTTCAGGGCCATTGTGAATGTTAAGGTAAACAATAGAGGAGGTAACTTGAAACATTTAACAGAGTTAGCTGAATCTAGATGGATAGTTGAGCTACTGGTCTGTAGGAAGCCAGGGCTTAATGATGTGATTCCTGTAAAACCCACCCTTCAAAACAGGCGGGTCTTTCATTGACTGCCATTGGCTATTCATTATTTTAAATAGTGTCTGTTTTATGTGAGAAACATCTGATGAAGGGAACATCCCGAAAGCACTCATCTTGTGTTTTATCGTTGTTTTAAGAAATAAAGCATTGGAATTTAGCAGTGTCCTACAACGTTTATTTCATTTTTTTTTTAGGTGTGTGTTCAACTCCCAGCCCTTCCAAGTGTGTGTGTGTGTGCGTGTGTTTCCAGCTGCCTGGGAACACAGTAATGCTTTTAGATGCCTCACAACACATACATTCCCTATCGGCGTCCTTGCCTTTGCGGATGATGTCACCCACCTAGAAGTATGCCTCTGGGAGTGCTGTGTTCAGTAGTCTAGGTAGCGCATTCTGTAAATGTGTTATGCTGTAGTGTGATAGGGTAGTTAGGTGTAGGTTCGATTCCCAGGTCTGCCAGATGTGTGTGTGTGCATGCTCCCGTCCGCCTGGGGACTCAGGTTATGCTTTTAGATGCTTCACAGCACAGATGTATCCTGCTGCCGTCTTTGTCTTTGCGGATGTTGACATGCACCTAGTAGAATGCCTGTGTGTCTGCTGTGTTTAGTAGTCTTGGTAGCGTGTTTTGTAAATGCGTCATGCTGTAGTGTGATAGGGTAGTCATGTGTAGGTTTGATTACCAGCCCTGCCACATGTGTGTGTGTATCTCTCTCTCTCTCTCTCTCTATATATATATATATATATATATATATAAAATATATTTTCTGCCCATAACCCTGCTCTTGCATGGACAGCTGACTGTTTCATGTATCGCATATTTGCATAGCTTTCACATACCAGTGGGGTATGTTGCAACTCCCAACATTGTCCATGCAACGTCCGTGTTACGGGTGGTGTTACACGCCCTTACAGGCGTTTGCTGTATATCTTGGCAGACATCTATCCTTGCTGTACTCTCACTGTACTCATACACGCCGGAGGCTTCATGTATCATGGCCTAGTTTTGATGTGTGTATGTCTATTTGTACTGTGTGCATGGCTGTGGGTATGTCCCAGTATCATCATTTGTAAAGGTGACAGCCCTAAAGGTTCTTCATGTAGACTGCTGTGTCATTTGACATGTCAGCACATACCTGCGGACAGTACTGCACGTCCTACTGCAGCGCATTTCATACCTTCTGCGTTATCTTGCAGTCGATATTGCTGTTTCCTCACACATGTATCTGTTTCTGTTCACAGCACTCCACCTCCTAGAGCAAGTTGCTGGACAAGGCCTTATCTGATAGTGGGACACATAGGGGCAGTATTGACATGTTGCTCTTACAAACGTAAATAGTTGACACAATAATAGGTTTTGCATTAGTATGGCTTTTCTGTCGGATTTGGTGTCTTACGCACATGTTTGTCATTATTTCATGTCTTCATTTATCATGGAAGTGCCAGAATGTTACTGTTACGTGTAACACACCAAACATATGAGGCAGAACTCTGCACATTCATTGTAAATCTGTACAGTTGCGGAGTATGTGTCTGTAACAAAATATCAACTTTCTGACACCAATACACACACTGTATGGCGGCATCACAGGCCACATGCCATTACATTTATTTTGCAGAACACACCCACCCAGATAGTTGTATTCCTCACACAGGCCAACAGCTGCTTATCCACACTAATTGGTCTAACATGTACCGTATGTGTGCGCCGGTATTTGCGTTCCGTCAGTGGCAGAACTCACGTATGTGTCTGGGGGACTGGATATTGTTACGGTGACACTGCATGACACCCTGAGGGACACATTACGTTTGTGTCTATTAACCTTCCACATTGACATTCACAGGGCATACATTGTCATTCACATTTGTCGGTGTACATGCGTGTGACTAGTACAGGTTTTCTCATTTGTCCTGATGTCTTTCTTCTCACCTGTCCACCTAGTATCACTAGTTCTGTACATGTATTTTGGACAGGTTACCTTCATACCCCTAACCTGTACACATTATGGGTAAACGCCCTGACGTTTGACCTTGTTACATTTGTCATAGTGATGTGCCTTTCTGGTAAATTGCTGGCAAGGCATTACGGACTGTGCGGTAGATAATAGTGACTGACATTTCCATTACATGATTAGTAACACTCATAACATCCATATTTATGGGTATGCCAGTATTCTCACAACGTTCTGACTTTGTCTGGGGTATATCTAATATAGTCCCTATTTGTATTTCATGTACTATGCCTTAGTGCAGCTGTGTTATTCTGACAGTTTGCCAGTTATGGGTACCATCTTGGTCGTACGCATGTCCATCCATGATAATTGCCTACATGACACTGATATAGGGCCCTACATATTGCCAAAATGGTTTCCGCAATATCCAGTGGATGGTTTGCCCCATTATTGAAAATATAGGCGTGTGCTATACCCACATCACTCCCACGGGGCGGGCCTACGAAATCCCTGCCAAACAACACCTAGGCCCATTTCTGCATACCCATGATTCCCATACCTGACAACCCTCTACAGCACCCATTACACATGTTTAATGTGTGCGTTACTGAAGTGTGGAGACACTTATATGCACTCCCCACTCTCCGGATATCAGTTCGTACGTCATACATTCTATCGACACGTGTCATCACCCTTGCACCTGATACTGTTGCATGTACAGCTATTTCGTATTTGCTGCGGTCACTTCCTTTGCGTCAATGTCGGTTGACACTACGTATTTCAATTTATGGAGTCCTGCAATGGACACCTATCTGCATGTTTAAAGTGTAGAACTTGCTGGACTGTCACTTTCTGGCCAATGTTTTTGAATGCTGTGGTTTATTCACCTTTCCTGCATGTCTGTTTGTCTACCCATATTAGATATAACGTTGCCTATTTATGTACATATGTCATATCTACGGGACATAAGTCTGTTGTGTATACATATATACATGTACAATCCTCGTTTCATAACTTGCTTTGGTTTACGTCTGTGGATTATGTGTATACACACATATATCTATATCCATACCATACCTTTCCACTATACAGATTGTCGCAGAGTGTACAGCTGCTTGCCCCTTTATCTTCGCTGTGTTTTACATAAACCTTTGTCTATCTGGCAATGTAGTGGCATTTCATTTGAGACTTACGGTGGGGATTTCTGGCAAGCAGTTCAGGTTATGACTGCATACCCTTCAGAGAATCCATGCTACTGACACACCCGTTATTCTTTCCACTTTCTATGTTTGTTCTGGCACATATCTGGGGTTTGTCCCTATTTGTACCGGTAGTTTGCATGGCTTCGTCCGGTTTCATACTGGTTAGAATATTAGGCACTAAGCCCAATTTTGTTTATAAAATGGGAAGTAATATGAAGCTTTTAATGCAATATAAAAATACTGATAGGAAAATAAATATTATATATAACAATAATAGGAGCAGGAAATGTGGATCATGCAATCAATGTAGCTATATGTCACAGAATAACAAGATAATATTACAGAATGGACATAGAACTGTTATACGATGCAAACAAGGAAATTGTAATACTAAAATGGTGATATACTTGGCTAAATGTGAGAAATGTCCAAGTTTTTATGTTGGTAGAACAGAAAGATGTATAAAGAAACGAATATATGACCATATTTACAGTATTAGGACTAAGGATAGAATGAATGCTTTATACCGACATGTAGAAAGTAAAGGGAATGAACATCAATTTAAGTTTAGTATACTTGACATAATAGAAATAGATCCGAGAGGTGGTGATTTTAAGAGTATACTGGCATATAAGGAGACTTGGTGGCAAATATGGTTGGATGCCACCACTCCACCAGGATTAAACGAAAGTATATCAATAAAATCCCTATTATAGTGTTAAAAGCAATTTATCCAAAATCATAAAAATTTGTACAAAAAAATTTTTTTCAATGAATTTTTTAAGAATTTTAATGTATTTATGAATTTTTTAATCTATTTATTATTTATTCACTTAGTATATATTTATTTATTTATTTATTTATTCAAATTAATAAATAATTAATTATTTAGTATTCAGTTAGTAATTTGAACAGTAATAATTCTTGTACATATAACTGGTACCAATAGTTAAGCCCTTATTTATATGATGGTCATTAATTAATTTATAAGTTCATCAATTTATAAATTTTAGTTGTTATCAAAGTATTATATCTAGATTATATAAATATTCTTAGCAGCATTAAGGCAACATTTAATAACGTTTAAAAGGTCAAGTCACAATGAAAAAATTATTGTCACTAACATTAATATAATATAAATATATATGTATATATATATACATTTTTTACATCTTTTATTTTGTTTTATTAGTGTTTTAATAGTGTTTTGATTATTAATGAAACTTATAGATACATACATATGTAATATATGGTTAGTACAACTTTAAGGAGAGTGTATCTGAATTTGGCGCCAATGAAGTTATTTAAACAGCATAATAGCAATACGCCTTAGTTCTGATGAAGGCCAGCTGTTTTGGCTGAAAGCACTTAACATTGTATCGCATTTGCTGTGGATCTAGTATGTTTAGTGTTTCTATGTGCGTATAGGTTCGTTTGTTCATTTTTGACAATAAACTGTGGAATTTACATCTTGGCAGTTGTGGGCACTTATTGGTGGAACCGAAGATCTGCGGTTTCATACTTTACGAGGTTAATGGGTTTGAGCCATGTATAACTAACATGGGGGAAGCAGTATTCATTTACTATGCTGTGAGCGGATCACACACGCACAGGCGCACTTGCATTTCCTTATTGTGGGTTACGCGCGGGTGTGCATATATATCCTTATTGTGGGTTACATATGTTTACTAAGTCTTTGTGCTTACGTGGGCTTTATTACTTGTGACAGTACCAGTAATTATCTGTAATCAGGTTAACGGACGTTTGCGAAACACACGTTCACCTTTACATATTTAACTGTCTGTACAGCACAGATGCATTCATTACACTTTCACATTATATGTGCTGTAGTTGGTGTTCAACCGGGACTGCATTCATGTTGGCCGGATGCTGTAACCAGTATACGTTTGGTTTTCTGACTCATTTATATGCATACCCATAGTACATAGCTACATTAACATATGCCTCACCACTTCACTTATGTCACAGGCATCCATTCTCCTGCTGGGAAAAATGTGGTACTACATGTTACACATTCCCTATTCCCTACTGCTCTGGACCCAAGCTGCATATTTCATCACTACAGGGATATTTAGAACCCAAAGGCTTATATTCCTGACACATACAGGTCTTTAATTGTCAGGGTGTTCATGTGGTGACCTGGGTTTAGGCTTGTCTGACTGGTGAACGGAACTGCCCTGACCGTGTTCAAATGTCAGACAAAGCACATGGACAGGGATTGTCCATTTTAAACATTTAATCTGTTTACAAACACAGGTGTTTGGGCACCTGTCAGCAGCTTATGATGTTGGCAATACATAATATGGGAGGGGATGGTTACGATACATAATCCACGGTGAGTGGTGTTCCCATTCACATTTGACTATTTCCTGTATTCATTCTTACGAGGGTTATTATTTTGCACATGACGTAACTATGAATTAACTATGGGTATGCAGTAGTACAGTCAACATATGTGACAGTTTGTTACAGTATATATGTACGGACCTCTGTAATACTGGGGACTACTCCACATCCTTCACAACATTTCCTGCTTATGTACATACTATTATTCAGTGAACTTTCGAAGCTTGTGAGAGCAGTAATTATATCTGTCCCTATTTGTCCACCCATCCTTTTAGGCTTTGTCCAGGTTTTGTTGCTGTAATAGGTTGAGAGGTGGTGTCGGTATGTGATTGAGTTGAATATATACTGTCGATAATTCCGTGGGGAGTAGGGTTACCACTTGTTCCTCTTTGCGAGGGGAGGTCCCACTTTGGACAGTTGTGTCCTGCAACGACACCTAAGACATGGCATATGTCCTGTGATTTTAAGACAATAATATATTTCTTATTTTCTGTACTAGTTGCATGATACAGGTATTTTGTATCTGGTACACATAACTATTATTTGGGATAGCATAAGCTATTCAAATGCTATGGCATAAGCTTTTATCTTGGCATACACATGTAATTCTGTCCTTTGCACTGGCCGGGGGTATGTTTTATCCTGCAAATTCTCACATTTCTACAAGGGATGTCCCATCTTGGCCATCTGAACAGGTGGCAACCCTAGTGGGGTGACCTGCATGGTGGACAGCTGTTCCATCCTGCGTAGTATGAATTGCATGTCTGTGTAGAAACTGAACAGTACCGTGACTACACATACATGTTTTGTCCAGATGTGTACAGTAATGGACACCGTGGCGTGTAAACAACTCTGAGGTTTCAACAGGTTACTTATCCCACGCGTGATGTAGACACATTTTACCGTAACATTAATGCACGGGCATTTGGATTTACGTACCTGTGATGGGATGTTTACAATCGTGGGATACATATTTGCAATCCTGACACTGCCTAGGATGATACTTCCTACTACATATAGGGAATACTCGCTATGTGCAGGTGTACGGATGCACAAGGCTGGTAGCTGGATTTGGTGGACATTCGGACATGGGTGCGGGTTATGTGCTATACTGGGGTTGATGCGTATTGCATTTGCATGCATGGGTTCTACTTTTGGATATCCCAGTTCCGCATATAGCATCCTATGTGTATGTGACGGTTACGTTCCTGTTCATGTGTATAGCACATTTTAATATACATATGTTTGTGTGTGTTTGGTATACAATTTGGACTTTCAGGTTTCTTTACAGTTGTTATATAGCCACAACTGCCCTGCTGTGTACTATCACTACCACTGTGGGACTGCTGGTGACCATACCCATGGGGCTAGATGTGTGTATTGGTGGCGCACTGACATGATGCGCTTCACTTCCACTGGGTATAACTTCTGACAGTGCAGTACATTACTGACACACGATTTTAAATATCATTTGTTCCATGGACGGAAACTTATATTATGTTGCTTGCATTTCTGTTTGGTTCTCCATTTTGTGTGGCCGGGAACTGTCTTGCATGCTTTGCATACATTTCATTATCCACGGACACTGATAGGTGCGATTATTATTGCAGGCAGGCTATAATATTCAGCAGTTTAGGTTGCTCATCGCCAGCTGACATTGACACGCCTCCGGGCGCAGCTTAGTAACGCCCCATGCACTCGCGCACGTGTCCTATGCACGTGGATGTGGTAGCGGCGCACCTTCATTAATATGCATATGGCACCACTACACCATTTATACGCCGCACAGCCGGCGCAGGCCTTACACCGGCCTTGCGCCGAGCTTCATGAATCCGGGGGATAGAGTTAAATATAGATGTAGATACACACACACACACACACACACACACACACACACACGCACAAGCACACGCATATGCACACGCACACGTGCACACTCACATGCACATACGCACACATGCACACACACGCACACATCATTAACAGTGTAGTACATTTCCAGTCTTTCATTACAAGTTGCCATTTTTTCTTCTTTTTGTAGCATCAGACACAGTTATATGTCCAATATCATTTTCCATTGTGTACCTGTATTTACTGTCTCTATTCTTTTACACTTCACTAGATCTTTCTTCCTGCTATGCTGGAATAAGTGAATAAGCCATGTTTAAGCATGTAATGTTGTTATCATATTTACACCATCATTGGCTCCATTCATTTTGAAATACTGATTTTTCTATTTCCTTTAAAGTCTATGTGCCTCATATTCATCACAGATAGACTTAAACATGACACACATGCTGTCATATTAAAGTCACCTTGTTGTGCTTTGAAATATTTTACCTACTTATGTAAACCCACCCTTTATATTTGTTTAAACATTTGATTCTTAATTACCCTTTCTTCTTAACAAGAATGATTGAGTATTGGTATTAATTTAATCACCTACATAATCATAAAAATATTCTCATTCCTTTTAAATGCATTTGAATACGAAATTCACTGCATATGAATTATTTCCGTACAAAGTCCTTAATTAACCTCTTTAATGCATATATTTCACATCTGTTTCTTTTCAAATATTCATTTGAGCTGCCACACAAATATTTTGTAATGGCTTTCTACTTATTTACATAAAATTTGAACTGATTTAATATCCTGTCATCCTGAGACAACATTTCTTTTGAGGAATACCCAAAGACCTATTATTCCCTTTTCTTCATTACTTTTAATTGTTCAACCACTAATTTGCCATCTTTGTCAGCATAAAATTTCTTGCTGTGTACTGCACAACAAATTCTTACCACACCATATCAGTAAGTCCTTTCTAAAAATTGGTACAGTCTCAGAATTCAGAATGTTGCCAGATGAAGGAACATGCTCTGAAGTCTTACACACCCTTCACACTGCTATCTTCATGATCCAAAACTTTAGGAAAATTAGGGGTATCAGAACTAATGACCCACACAGTACCATGTGGCTTCCTGGGTGACCACTGGCACAGTTTGTGAAACACACAGTGTTATCACAGTTCTACTTACCCTCACCAACTGTATTTCCATTATACTGGGAAAAAGTGAAGTGAATGAGGCAGTGTTGTTGGACCTTGCCAAAGTATTTGATTCTGTTAATTACTTAGGATCACTTGCTCAGTTTACTATCTGCAGTTAAAGTGCCACTTCGTCATTTTGTTTTACAAGTTATAGGATGGGGAAGAAGAGAGTGCATCAACAAAGTCCCTGAACCAGAGCTCAGGTTAGTTCATAGGATCATAGGATCATAGGAAGTTACTAGGCTATTGGCCCTGAGGCTCATATAAGCCTAGCCAAGAATTTAGCCCATGTCCCAATAAGTCAGCACCCTATGCCATTGTCCAGCAGGGACAGAGGTAGAATCCCAGGGGTGTATTTTTTGTTTCCCATCCAGTTATGTAGGTTGTGCTTGAAAAGTGTTAATGAGATACTCTGCTTAACATGGAGAGGGAGTCTATTCCACAAAAAGGGGAGTCTCTGGAACACAAATCTGTCCCGCCAATAAGTCCTATTGATGTCACAGACCAAGGTTGAGGTCGCTAAGACCCTGGATTCTCTGGGTGAGGAACCTCTGTGGTCTCTCCAGCTGCTGCATGTGCTTTGTGAGGAACATGATGAGAGGGTAATTGTACTCAATAATGTGTCTTATAACGGAAGAATACAGGGATGTTATGACCACCTTGTCCCTGGATGAGATACCCTTACTAATGAGGTGGGCCATGTAGAAAGCTTTCCATACAATGGAGGCAATATGGTGGTCAAAAGTCAGTTTGCTATCAACCTGGGTGCCCAAGTCCCTCACAAGTGATTGCATGCTTAGGACCTTATTATCAATGTGATAATTTGTGGGGACGTCATTCTCCCCAAAAGGGATGATGATGCATTTTTTTGGCATTCAATTTGATGCCATGTTTCTGGCACCAGTCATTTGTTTGGGTGAGACCCTCTTGGAGGATGTCCGTATCACTAGGGGATTTGATGACAGCACCCAGCATGCAGCCATCTGCAAACTTGGTCAGCCGTAGCCCACTAGATTTGGCCTGCAGCTCTGAGAAGTATATCTCAAACAGTGGAAGCCCCAAGACTGATCCCTGGGGTGCACTGCTTGTTAAGGCTCTACTACTTGAGGTGGCTTCCCCTATTTTGACTAGGTGGGTTCTATCAGTTGATATATCAATTAGAGGTTTTTGGAAGCAGAGGACTTAACTAGAGTCCAGTAACATGAGTAAAAAAGCCTGTATTTCAACTAGGACATGAGCCCAGACCCTTTGAATCATTGCTCAGACTACTCTCCATTAAGATACTGTAGCTCATTGTCAACTTGGCACAGCCTATGCCTAAACAAGATGGGCTTTCAGCTTAATCTATCCCAGCCAAAGTTAAAATGGCCACAAGTCATGGCACATTTCCACAGCAAATAACAACTTTAAACTTTTCAAAATATGTCCTTACAACACGAAACACGACACTGTTTCATCATGACACCATTTACAGTGTCAATAACAGGCTAATTAACAATTCAAGACTGACAATAGTTAAAGAGCTGCTATTCCCATTAGTGTATGCTGTACTGGTAATACCTGTTACCTACACTTACATTTTGTAAAATAGCCAAATAGCATTAAACAAAGTTTCTTTTTCATGACTGACATTCTAAAAAGATAAGAATACTGCATTGCTGCCTATAAAAATTAGATGGCTGCCTATGGTTAGTCTGGGCTAAATTTTTAATTGATATGATATAAATTCACCCAGGCTATCAGTTAATCATAATTCAAGGAAATCATAATTAAACCACTAGCAAGAAGTTATTCGCCAAGTCTGTCCACTTTGGCATGATTGGTCATTTAAAATAATTATTTAGCTTGCTCATTTATGTTTTTTATTATTATTGACTCTAAAATCTAGAACTCTGTTCAGCACTATTAGGGGATTGTGTACGACATCAATATTTGAGGTGAAACTCAAATCCATACTTCAGGATGAATGGTCATTTAAGTGATCAGATGGAATCACAAAATATGTCCTACTTTTGTATATTTGTTCCATTAGGAGAGTCAGTCTAGTGGCTGCTGAGGCTGTCTATTATATAAATGACATCACATGCTTAATTTGTGAACCTTTATTATTTTGGTTTTAAGATTTCTACCTAATACTCTTATTCATTCACTTGTATATAACTGACTCTGTACACACTGTAATCCCAGGGACCAACAGACAGTCAAATGCAATAGATGGCAGGAGAAAACAAACAGGGATGGTGGCATACCTGTCAACCTCGTAGCCCAAGAAATCTGGACAAAGGCCCAGAAATAGGGACACATTTTAAATATTGTTCTTACAAACTTAGACAATTGCTAGAATAACAGGATTTGGGTTAGCAGTCATTTTCTGAAGGACATGAAGTCTGAAACTCAAATGCCTGTCATTATTTAGTGTCTTAATCCTTAGGTCATTCCAGTGATTTGTCAAAAAAACACAATTTTTATGAGGAATAGATAAAAAATATGAGGCAAAAATCTGGGCATTCTGTGAAAATCTGACTGTTGAGAAGTATGGATGGTGGGAGTCAGTAGCTCTTGCCAGTTTACTTATCCTAAGGGGACGAATGAGTCTTAGTTTACCATGACACTGCCACCTAGTGAAGGTTGAGTGCAAATGCATGCAGTATATAAGGGATGGAGCATGTAGCTGGCTCTCTACGTAGGGTACATTCCTATAGCAAGAATCAGTGCATGTGTGGAAGCACATATACACCTTTGAGATGGTACTACAGACACTACATTGGCAATACAACATGCCATCAAGAGGAGTGGGTGGGGAACTAAATTCCCAAAACTGTGAGTATGACAGCCTTTCCATTAACTGGCTGTCACACTAGCGTTGACAGTCATAGGACAGGAGAATAAAAACTAATTGGTCGGATGATTGGAGGGGATGATGGTGAGCAAGAATCTGTAGCAGAAAAGACCCAGAAACAAAATTCTCACATCTGTATACATTCTCCTCACATTTAAGGTGATCCTATTATCTTTATTGTAAATAGGCTGTCAATGCAAATGTGAGAAAGTGGCCCAGTTCACTTATTTGTAAAATAAATAATATCTTAGCTTTGCCCTTTCCCAGTCAGATCTGTTGGTTTTCTTGTCACATATAGCTCCTTCACACACAGGACAGCCTCACTGCATGTTTTTAGGTATTTACCTAACTTAAAGCACTGCTGCAGTTACACAGCAGTACTTTGTAGTACTGGCAGAGTCATAGTCCTTAAACCTATTTTTTGGTAAAGTGCTCAGATATGTATATAACATCCCTACACTAGCTTATGATAATAAATAATTGTTTCATAAAAAGTCAGTGTGCTAAACAGTAATTTCGTGGTATGAAGTTTTTTATTTGCACATTCTTTTTTAATTGCGTAGGATTCCTGTTCTGGAGCTTTTAAATCTCTGACATTCCATGCCACTGACCAATAAAATCATGGCCTTACATAGGACTGGCAGTATTACAATTACACTGCTGGCATCATGCCAGATGCATTTTGAATGGGAGTCCTACTTAATTCTAATGTCAGAATACAGTACTGCTTGAACAGAACTACAGTTCCTTAATATTGATCAACCTTTTGTTTTAAAATGGGCAGTGAAGATCTGATGGTTGCCTTAGCTGGCAAGCTATCTCCAAATGTTGGTGGCCCTGGGCATGATCTTAGCTGGATAAGTCTTGGAAATCAATCTTATTCTGTCAATTAATAAATGATCTACAGTGAGAGCAGTCAGTCTCCACAGAACTTATGGGAAGGACTAGACTCTCCTCTTTAAAGATGGCATACAGATTTTTCCTTCTGCAGAAACTGGAAGGGGATTTATTTATGCTCCTCCTCCTCAGTCTGGAGGAATTGGTGATACTGATGTCAGTAAATCTAAAAAAAAAAAATGCATCAAGCACTGGATGGTGGATCAAGCATCTGATCCATATGGATGATAAATTCTCTCATGCAGGATGATGTGAGTGCCTTCTGCTATATCACTACCTGAAAATGTACCAGAAAGTCCTTCATTTCTCTCTTCATCACTATCACTTTCAGTACAAGGTACAGCCACTTGGACAGCTATCTGTCCCTAGAATGTTTAGCAAGATCATGGCAATGGTGGTGGAAGCTCTGTAATTGTCTGGATGACTGGTTGCAGGAGAACATGATAACGATCTCTCTAGTAGTCGCCTTTTCCTGGATCCTACTATGTTTTTGGTTTTGGGGGTTACCATAAATCTAGATTAATCAGTCGTCCTCCAGTCTGGCTCAGGTGATTCTATTCATTGAAGTAAAGCTATGTACTCTGCACTGTCTTTTATTCCTGCCTTCATACACATTCCAAGAGATCAAAGCATTAGCCCCTCCCACTGATGATGTACAGGTAAGTTATGGATTGAACAGCTCTGCACTTCTCGGGTCACATGTCAACCACCATCTTCCCTATCTCTGTTGCTGGTTTACTTATAAAGGTGCTTCAGTGAAAGGTGAGGTACAAGTGACTTCAAACTCATTATGCCCTTACAGATCTTCTTCTGGTATCAGAACCATATCAGTATGCCCTAGAGCAGCAAATTATCCCACCATGTCTTAGAGCGGGTTTACCTTTCTTACTGCCATTCTAATCATGGATCTTGGTAACCAATGCAGCACTGACCATTTGAGAACCCTCAAAAGGTCCTCCTAAGTATAAGATGAGTAGGGTCCCTGTGAAAGGGGGCTGGGCATAAACAAATTCCAGACTAAAGGTGATGTTTTTGCTCTGCAAACAATAGAAACTGAAACACTGACCCTCATGCTCTTATCAAGCAACCGGTCCAAACTGGTGTATATACACAGGGTGCCATGCTCTTGTGCCCCTGTGCAGAAAAGTAATGCATGTCTGATAGCATGCCATGGACTTTGATCTCACATTTGTAACCATTCATATCCCAGTGAAGTCATATTTGCTGGTGTTTTTCATCAGCTACAGTTCTAGTCTCTTGATGGAATTAAAAATCAGGGTAAAAAGGGCACACAGACAAACCATTCAATAAAAAATGCAAGAAAACCCCAACCAAGCTAGAGTTTTCATTGTGTGATACCTTAAACATGTCAGAGTTACTATCCCAGTGGCTAGATAGGTTGGGTCATGACTTACAGTGTAGTAGGTCCTGGGTTTGAGACCTGGGCAGTAAACCTCTTGTAATGGAGAATGCTGGCTGAAATATGCATGTCCACAGTGAGTGAGTTTTGGCTTTATTGGCCTAAATGTAACCATAAAGACATAAAAAGTAAAAAAGCCATTGGCATTCAGAAGCCATGTACCTGAAGCACTTGATGTCCTTAATGAATCATTTTATATTCCATGGGCCTCCATTACAGGAGATAATGTGCATTCAGGTATTTCTGCAGTTACTGCCTACTGACACCTCTTTATATTAAAGGTTCCAAAACCATGCAACATACAAGGCATAAGAAGATTTCATCTTAAAGCATACATGATGACAAACACAATTGTATTGATATTTGACCACTATCTAATGCAGCTAAAGAGATATTGAATATTATTTGTATACTGTTTATGTGTATTGTAATAATTTACATATTTCTCTAACTATTTCAACATTCAGGTAACACAGATAGAACTACATAGCCTCATATGAAAGCTCACGGCTGTATGAAGAAACTGCTGCTGGCAGTATGTGTTTTGCTTGAATGGTTACTGAGGTATCATAAACTATACAACATTATAAAATTAATATTTAGTGCCTTCTTTGGCTTATAAAATCCACTTTAAAGCACTGAACTGAATGAATGCCGCTAATGTAAATATTAATGTATCCTGAATAGTTTGCCATTTATAGTTTTCTAGTGAAACTTACAATTCCAGAGATATGAATATTTGTTTGAAATGTAAGGTAATAACTTCATTCTTTCAAAGGCTCAAGCCACGCCCACTGGGATTTACAAATAAGGTTGTGCGTCAGGGCCGGCAACTTGGCACGTAAAAATCTACTGCCAATCATTAGCGGACCGGAGTTCCGCTGTGGCAACCCCTAACCGGGAAAAGCCGAAAGATACAACAACAACTCAAAACAGCTGTACTGGAGGGAATGAGTTATGGTATCATAAAGTGAAATATTTAGCTTGTCTGAGTTTTTCTTACAGTTTTTATTAAATTAAAAACCAGGAAGGCCTGTCAAATGCATGTCTCTCATTATTAGGCAACTGGAGATAACCATCTATAACACAGGGAACAATTTAGTCCTCTCCCTGTTCTGCATAGTTCAGTGGTGGGGGGAGAACACATGTTCTCCTTCAGCTGGTGGGGTACATTCCCATATACCTTTCCATCCTTTCCTTTGATTCCATACCTACTCAAAAAATTCAGATACAATAAAGTAAAACTCCTCCTTATTGCCCCTTAATTGATGAAAACGTACTAGTTTCAGGTGTTCAGATCCCTGGCACTGCAGGGATCTATGTGACTATCAGCCAGTTAAGACAACCCCTAAGGGAGTGGCAACCAGATCTTTATTCATTCCTGTCTGCTCCTAGAGGTTCTTGTGTCATGACAAATCCTCCAGTGGATGCGATGATAGCAAAATAAGGCTTCCAGAAAGACATCCACTTGTCAGACTTATGTTTTTTTAGTGTAATGGAGCCTTGATTTAGCATGGAATGGATGCAAGACCCAAGGATATAAGTATGCAGATGGTCCTCACCTATATCAAGCACTGTTTGCATTCAACAACCATGAGGCATATTTCTACATCCCAGTTGATAACAGTCTCCTAAAGAACTGAATTGTGGTCCAGTAGAGGCTTGATAGACAGTTCCCTAAACTGGAGTTGGGCATCTTTGGCCACCCTTGACAAACCCTTCCCCATCATGGAACTTTGCCTTCATGATGAATAGGCTAGAGTAGTCCCATTCCTAGTCACATTTTACTGAATCTGAAATTCATCTCACAGATAACACTGTTTTTTGTGGTTGTTGACTCCAGTCACATGATCTCAGATGTATTTATACTTTGGTCTTTGTTAAGCATCTGTGGTCCATATTTCCTTCCCAAAAATAGTTTCAAAATAGAGCTGAACCTGCATACGTATAACAGTACCCTTCTAGGGCAGAGTCAGACAAGAAACATACCTTTTTACTTTAGTGTGTAATTTCAGTCCAGGTTCGATCTGAAGTAGATGATGCACAAATTCAAGAAGATGAAATAGTTTTTTTATGCCTAATGAAATGGGTTAGGAGGGTTTTATTGCTATTAAATTGAGCCTTTCAAAATGGATCACTAATTATATCATTTTTTTATTCTGCCTCTTGAACTTCCACTAGCCAATGTCAGCAAAGGCCAGTTCATCAGAGGTGTGGCTACTCTGAGTGCCTGTTTCAAGAATTATGGTCATATGTGCCATAGCTATTTGACTGAGAGTTCAAAATTTTACCAAATACTGGTGCTTGGATTGTATTTTTAAGATCCAACATCATTTGGCATCTTGTTCCTTCAGAATCCAGCCTTTACTTTGTTGCAGTCTCTGGCTGCTGCTACACTGGGAAAATTGTCCATACTACTTGTGATTCCTCTCACCTCAACAAGGGTTCCCTTAAAATAAGACATAAATTATACAAGCTTCTTCATCATATTAGTTGATCGTCAAGTGATCTGTCTGTAGTAGATACTTAATAAACATCCACAGTCTCTTTGACCTGAAAGCTCTCTACATCCACTGTATGTCTAATATATTTACATCTATTTACATATTTGTTTCTTCTTAATCTTATTCAGTATTATTGATTTATTTATTCCACATTTGGTAACCAGGTTAGTTCAGCTGAGTTTG